>NW_018744085.1:0-40530 GCF_001683475.1 Chenopodium quinoa
GTTAGGCTTGGCTACAACATTCCCCCCTTCTTGAAAATAGTTTGCCCTCAAACTCGGCAACTCTTCAAACTCATCATAGTAAGGTGATAAATCAGCCACATTAAAGGTGCTAGAAAAACCATAATCTCCGGGCAACTCAACTTTCTAAGCATTATCATTCACCTTTTCAATAATAGCAAATGGACCATCACTACGAGGACTAACCTTGGACCGCCTTTTGGAAGGAAATCTTTCCTTTTGAAGATGAATCCAAACTAAGTCACCGGGCTGAAAACGGACCTCCTTTCTTTTCTTGTCATAGTATGCCATGAGGGATCTAAAATTCCGCACAAATCTTCTATAGAAACAAGCAAGTCCATAAAAGCTTCGAACTTGTTGAATGGTTTGTTGCGTGGGCTACTCACGAATTGCATCAACTTTCTTTTCATCAACTTCAATGCCTTGTGATGAGACTTTAAAGCCAAGAAAAATAACTTGGGAAGTGAAGAAATGACTTAAGTTACCCATACAATTTCTCACGTTCAAGGGCTTCAAAAACCTGTTGCAAGTGCATAGAATGCTCTTCTTCCTCCCTACTATACACCAAAATATCATCAAAATAAACTACAACAAATTTACCCATGAAAGGTTGCATAACCTGATTCATAAGGCGCATAAATGTAGATGGTGCATTAGAAAAACCAAATGGCATCACAAGCCACTCATAGAGGCCCTCCTTTGTCTTGAAAGCGGTCTTCCATTCATCTCCTTCGAAAATTCGAATTTGATGATAGCCACTTCTCAAATCAATTTTATAGAACACTTTAGAACCATGCAAATCATCAAGTAAATCATTCAACCTTGGAATAGGAAACCGGTACTTGATAGTGATTTTATTGATTGACCTACTATCAACACACATTCTCCATTCTCCATTCTTGTAGGAACAATCAAAGTAGGACAAGCACATGGACTAAGAGACTTACGAATAAGACCCTTGGACAGTAATTCTTCCACTTGCCTCCTAATCTCTTCGGTTTCTTTTGGATTGGTTCTATAGGCTGGTTTGTTTGGGAGCATTGATCCGGGAACAAGATCAATTTTGTGTTGTATGTCATGTTTTGGGGGTAGGCCATGGGGAATGTCTTCGGGGAAAACATGGGAAAAGGTTTTGAGAAGAGGAGTGAGGAGTGGGTGTGGTTCTTTTTGTGTCGGTTGGGAAGGGGTATCAAGTTGGCTTAAAATGAATTGTTTGTGAGCTTTATACTCATGCAATTCTGATTTTTATGAGAGTGGTAAGGGAAGTGGGGGGTGTGGATATGGGGTGGCCGTTTCCTAGGTTTAGAGGGGTAAGGAGTATTTTCTGTCCATCCTTAGTGAAGGAATATGTGTTTTTATACCCATCATGCATCACACGCCTATCAAATAGCCAAGGTCTACCAAGTAAAATATGACATGCATCCATAGGTATTAACATCACACCATAATTCTTCCTCATAAGTTTTACCAATGCTAAATGATAACAAGACTTGTTGTGTTACTTGAATCCCTTTACCATGATTTAGCCATTGAATCACATAAGGTTTAGGGTGAGGGACGGTTTTTATTTTCAGCTTGTCTATCATTACTTGTGAAGCTACATTGGTACAACTACCTCCATCAATAATCAAGGTACATTACCTTACCACCAATGGTGCAACGAGTGTGAAAGATTGCCTCACGTTGCAAACTCCCTTCTTTGCCAATCAGATTGCTTAGTGTACGTCAAACCACCAAGCATTCTCCTTCATCCGGTCCAAGACACGCATACTCATCATTCTCCTCAAGGTTGCTGTCCACTTCAATTTCTAATTCATCCTCCTTTTCATGCTCAATCAAAGTGACAATCCTTTTATTTGGACAATCACTAGCCAAATGTCCAAGGCCTTGACACCGAAAACATCTTCTTGGGCTGGTTTTGGGTTGGAATTTCGGGTGTTTTGTGAAGGTGGTTTATAAGTAGGCTGAATCGATGTGGGTTTGAAAGGTGGAAATTGGATGTTTGCTTTATTTGGGTAATGAGGTTTGAGGTGCAAAACGTGATGATTCACTTTTGCCTATTGCTTTTTGTTGCTGCTCAATCTTATGTGCTAAGATAATGAGCTCTTCAAGGGTGGTGTAAGGGTGTAGCTCGGCCACATTGGCTATTTTTGGGTCAAGTCCTCCCAAAAAGCGCACCAATGTTTGAGGTTCATCTTCCTCTACTCCACACTTCATGACAAATCCTTCAAATTCCCTAGCATATTCTTCTACTGATTTTATACCTTGTTTGAGGTTGTGGAACTTGGAAAAGTTTTCTTGCACATAGTATGTGGGAAGAAACTTTTGTTTCAACATTTTTTTCATCTTGGTCCACGATCTCACTTTCTCTTTGTCTTGCCCTTTCCCTTTTGGCACACACACTAGCCCACCAAGTTGAGGCATATTTTCTTAACTTCAAGGCTACAATCTTCACCTTTTTTTCTTCCGGTGTTTGCTTGTAATCAAACACTCTCTCCACCGTTCTAAGCCATTCTACAAACTCATCAGCATCGAGTTTGCCATCATACTCCGGGATGTCAGCCTTAATGTCATTATTAGGCCGTGACCTTTCTCTTTTATGAAAAGGTCTATCATTGTGATTGAAATTAGATTCACTCAATTCTTCATCACTATGATTGGGTGAACCCTCTTTTTGATGGCGCAACTTAGTAGAAAGATCTTTTAACTGATCTTGCAAATATTGCATTTGCTTCTCCATATCTTCTTTCTCTTGTGCAACCTTATTGACATATTCTTGCCAATTAGGGGGTGGGATGTCGGACATGGTTTGTGTTTGGGGTATGTGTTTGGGTATGTGTTTGGGGTATGTGTTTGGGTATTTGTTTTTCTAGATCCCCCTCCTTCTAGCGCCAAATGTTGTAAATTTGGAGTAACACTCGAAATACACAAGGGATAGTTAAGGCTAAAGAACCAAAGGCTTCTTAGATAAAGTCACACCACTAAGAAACTGTTTGGATTCCTAAGATCACAAGCCAACTAGTAGCCTAAACTAGCTAACTAAGCAAAGGAAATGAAATTCCAAATCCAAGAATTTCAAGGTTTTGTTTCTAATACAAGAAACGAATGTAAGACAATTTTTTTTTGTTTGAATAATCTGATTTTTTCATTCACATTTGCTTGCTATTTATAGTAAACAAGCATCCTTAAGTACAAGCTTACTTAAGTGGCTGTTCAGCTCACTTGTTACACGCCTAAGCTAAAGCTAAGTACAAATCAGCTTTTGTTGTCTAGATACATTAATAAAAGAAGCCTTATTTAACTAGATACATCAAAGAGAAAATGGTGGCTTATAACCTCCAAATTAAGGCTGAAATAAAATCAGAATTAAGAGAGTGTAACTCCCCTTAATTCACGCCCATCCAAGCAGCAAGTTAGAGATGTATTTCCTCCAATATTAACGCCCAAATTCAAACAGCAAAGAAGTGTAACTCCTCCTTGTTTCAAGCCTTGAAATTAGCTTGAATGTATGTGGACAAGGGTGTACTTGGACGCCCTTTAGTTGCTCCAAAAGCTGACTGAATTAAACAGCTAATTGAAGGCTGAAATTAAGTCTTAAGATGCTCCAGTGTTGACTGATATCAACGGCCACTTGAAGGCTGAAGTTAAGGCTTGTAATGGCTTGTAATTCCTCTTTGAAAACTGATTGTAACTCCCAAGTCAAAGCTTTGAAATTCCTTGAAAAAGAATTTCGGATTCCAAGCTTAAATGGCTGCCATTTTGATGTATCTTTGCACTTGTACTTTTGTGTGAATGTGACAATATTTTTCGAACTAAAATCAGCTAAAAGGAACTAAGAAAAAATATAACTAATTTGCAAACTTAAAATGACTAAAGTTTACAATTTATTCAAAGCATAAAAAGAACTAGAATAAACTAGTTAATAAGAACAACAAGAAATTCAAGGGATTGAATATCTTGCTGCCCATGGATAGAATGCATAGCACCAATACATGATGCTACATCCTGAACCAAAGAAATGTCCATAACCAAGTTGTTAGGCTTGGCTACAACACGCACGCTAATTAATTTAACTAAACATGTAATCACATTATTAAACCAAAAAATAGAGAGAAAGAGAAAAGACATTATTACCCTCGACGCGTGCTTTGCTTGCTTACGAGCTCTTACCTGAAAGCTCTAGCCTCGCAAGTGCGTAGGCTCCAACGACTCGCACCTCGACCCGATCTGAGCGGTCTCTACCCCAAAGGTTAGTTGGGGCTAGACCGAAGAAAAAATAGAGTATTACGAACTTAAAAGTTTTCTGACTTTCAAGGAGATGCCTTATTGAATTCAACTCAAGTGTTTTTTTCCCAATCCCAAAACTTGGGTATTTATAGGAAGGGAGCCTTGATTTCCCATCTCCCTTCAACGTGGGAGATTTTCATTTTGTTCAATTTATTTTTAATTCAAAAATAAATTAAATTGCAAATGAATCAACAAGCTCCAAGTGGCACATAGTGAGCAAGAGTAGGTGAGGACCACCAAAGGGGGGGGACAAAAGCATCACTTACTCCCCAAGAAATAGCACCAAGAGCGATCCCATCCATTGACCATTGCTTACTTTACGCATGGCTAGTTGGCAGCCTGCCTTAGCTGCCAAGGTATCCCAGCTGGCGCCTAGTACGAAGGTTGGGCTGCACAGCGAGCTCGCACACGCATGCTTGCAGCAAGCAAGCCACGCAAGCAATGCGGACTGCTGCTGCGATTCGTGCTGCTGTGCGAGAGTGCTGCAATGCGTGTGGCTGGTGTTGCCTTGCTAGCAAGCACGCACATCCGCAGCACATGCCCGCATAGCAGGCGGCTTACGATGCTCGGGCTAGCGAGGCCCATCAGGCACTTGCGTGCTGCCGGCCTTGTGATGTTGAGGCTGGTGCTTATATGTGTGAGGCACTAGCATGCTAGCACACCTAGCGCGTATGCAATGTTGGCCATGCCGCACCAGCTAGCTTGCCAGCGCTGCTAGCAAGCTCGGCATGGTGCGTGGCCTTGCATACTAGCACGCTAGCATGCTCGGTGAGCAAGCCTAGCACACACATGCATGCTTGGCTTGTGGAATGCCTTGCGATGCATGCAGTGGCCTAGGCTAGCCTAGCACTCGAATGGCTAGGCAAATGCGAGGCTACGACTTAGCTCGTACTTGTCGCTTGCTTGATATCTCTTTTCGTATTCTAATTCGAATCGACTTACGACGCTCGGTTTCGACGCTCTAAGCTCGGTATCCGACATCTTTGTTCGTAATACTCTATTGACTCATTTAATCCTTCAGATTGATTCGTCTTCTCGAATCAGTTACTCGATTGGGGTGCGACCCGAAGGGTTCAGTCAATATTAAGCTGTAACATTAATTATATATTAATATTTGTGATCGGAAGCGACCTCCACCTAGGCATTCCGATCACTTTACCACACTAAAGAATTAGCTTTCTAATAATTCCGAACGCTCTATCAAAATAATACACTAGTTGGAAGGACATCATTCCTTTCACGTTGTTGGTATCGTTGAAGTCAAGTTTGATCGAGATTAGGACATGTTCTTCCCTAGGTGATACTAATAAGACTCCTACACCACACCCTTTCTGTAGGGTTTCATAGAGACCATCTCTACGCGGAATAGAAACCCCCAAGACCTGCCCCAATAATCAAAAAAATTAAAGCATGCATAAACATAATTAACCAATAATTAAGAGAAGGGAGAAAGAAGTTATACCCTTGAAGCATGCTTCGCTCGTAAACCGATCTCTTACTTCTAAGCTTAAAGCCTCACAAGAGTGACGGCCTCAAACGGCTTATACCTACGACCCAACCCGAACGTTCTTCGTCTTAAGGGTTAGTAATGAAAGGAATGGTGTCCTTCCAACAAGAGTATTCTTCCGATAGAGGGTTCTGAATTATTACAGAGCTAATTCTCAATAAGGTTAAGTGATCAGAATGCCTAGGTGGAGGCCGCTTCCGATCAGTAATATCAATGTATAATTGATGTTACAACTTAATCTTAACTGAACCCTTCGGGTCGAACCCAATCGAATCACCGATCCGAGACGATGAATTAATCCGAAAGGATTTGATGAGTCGGCAGTGTTTTATGAATACAGACGTCGGACATTAAGCCTAGGGCGTCGAGACCGAGCGTCGCAAAATCACAAAGCGACAAGTATAAATGTAGCCGTAGCACCACAATGGTCTAACCATGTGGATGCTAGGCTAGTTCAAGCTAGCATGCACCTAGCATGGCTAGGCGCAAGCCTAAGCACGCTAGGTGTGCTAGGCGCACCATCGCAGCCTAGGTGCACCATTGCAGCCTAGGCTTGCACATGGCAGCTTATCGCAAAGCACAACAAGCCCCAGGCAGCCCATCGCAGCTAGCAGCGTGATAGCCTGGGTGCCTGGGTGCGAATGGCAGGCTATCACAGCACCCTAGCAGCACGCACAGCACCATCGCAGTGCTAGGCACATGCGTGTGTGCATGTGCGTGTGCACCGTCGCCTAGCAGCACAAAGTTGTGTGCTTGTGTGCGTGCCTTCGCATGGCAGCACCAAGCACAGCGAGCTAACAAGTAGCACTGGCCTTGCGTATGTAAGCACCATCGCAGGCCACGCACCAAGCATAGTGCACCTGTGTGTGTGCGTGCCTCGCACCAAGCATAGTAGTGCTAGGCACTGACTGATGCGTGTGTGAGCGTTGCGTGGTGCATGGTGCGTAGCGTGCTGCGTGCGTGGTGCGTAGGATGATGTGAGGGAAGGGCCAGCATCCGTGGCTCGCTAGCAGCACGCATGGTGGATGTGCTAACAATGGCGCGCAAGGAAAGAGTGGGGGCTAGCCTATGCGTGGGCTGCTGAGGGCCAGTGCCAGCACTACGTGCTAGCAGCGCCCAGCGCCAGCCCACAAGCACCAGCACCAGCCCAGCACCAGCACGCACTGGCTGGCTGGCTAGGTGCTGGGCAGCAAGGCAGTGCTAGCTGGCAGCCAGCTAGCCTCCCTTGACCCGGTTTTGTGCAAAGTTGTGGGGACCAAATCAAGGCCTTGGGGAGCAAGGCATATGGTCCCCCACCAAACCTTGGCCACAACTCTCTTGCAAGAGAACATGCCACTTGTCGCAATATGATTAACTTGATTATTTATTTAATTTGGAAATTAAATAAATGATTGATTTTCAACACTCCCACAATGGTGGAGGATGAAGAACCAAGGGTTCATTTCCCTATAAATACCATGCTTGGGTATTGGTAAATGAATAACCTTGAGTGGAATTAAAAAGGCAACTCTAAATATGAGTAAACCTTTGATTCGTAAAACTCATAGTTATTTTTTCCGGGTCTTGACTAACCTTCAAGACTTATGACGCTCGGGTCGGGTTGAGGGTACGATCCGTCAGAGATCTCGTGTTTTCGGGATTTTGAAGTAAGAGCTCTTTGGGAGCGAAGCACGCAACAAAGGTATAATTCTTGTTCTTAATCTTGTTTGATTAAGTTTAATATGCTTGTTAATTGTTTTAATTAAGGGGAGGGTCTTGGTGGGTTTCCTTCCGCGTAGTGTCGGGTCACTACGAAACCCTACAGCAGTATCGGAGCCACGATCCTTTTAATTTTTGCAATTAATTTTTAATTAAGGTGTTTTACAAGAATTTATTTTTCTAGTTCATGTTCTTCTAATTAGATTAGATGCTCGTTTTAATTAATTTTAAAAATCGATTTTATTTTCGATTTGGCTGTCGTACCCAGATTTTGGCTCAAAAACTGTGATTTTTGGGTGGAATCGACATTCTGGAACAGATTCAATCCTTTCAAGGCTTTCTAGAAGACAAATTCGAACCAGAAACCCAATTTAAGCCTTGATTAATGCAAGCATTACAAGGTTAGATTAAATGCACATTTGCATCACTAATCTACTTGTTTTAAAATATCCTTAAGCATAATAATGGAGTTTTTATTGGTGCTTAAGTTGATATACCAATTTTTCACTTAAACTTGTTTTTCACAAATTTTGCAAATAAATTGCAATAAAGTGTGAAAACTTGTTGTGATCTTGTAATTTTAAGTTCCCAAGTAATGTTAAAGTTCTAATCTTTAAAGGTTTAAATGATTTGAACCCTAACCCTAAATTCCATGTTGAACAAAGTTTGGATTTTTTCATTTTGGTTGATTAAAATCCATCAAGTTCAATTACTTGTTAGTAAAATTTGATTAATCTTCATATTGGAAGATGTAATCTTGACATTTTACACCAGTATAAAAGTTGGAAAATTTTATCGTTGGATGGTTAATTTATTTTTCCAACTCCCATTTGTCAAATCCATTATTAATTTGCATATTGGCAAGATTAATTCTTGGACATAGCTCATTTTATTTTAAGCATAAAGTTAGACCTAATTTTGTTCAAAATTGAAATTTTGGATAATTTAGGCTTGTGCACCAATAAAATAAATTTTATTTAAGTAGGACTTAATTTTATTTTATTTTATTTTTCCTCAAATTGATTCTAAAATATAATTTAGAATTAATTTATGCCACACATAAATCGGAATCAAAATCTCGAGAAATGCACGCAAATCGATGCAAAACCGCAATCGTTACCAAGGCTAGCCGGGCTGCCTAGCAGCCCACATGTAGGCTGCCTGTGGTGCGTATATGGCTGTGCATCGTTGGTGCGTGGTTGTGTGGCGAGGAGGCATCTACGTAGTGCGTGTGCTGGTGCATGGGCCTCAGGCTGCTAGTGCGCTTGTGCTGCTGCTGGGCAGCGAGGCAGCAAGCCTCAGCCAGCCAGCCCACTGATGCCTGCGCCAGCAAGCTGCTAGCATGCGTAGCATGCGTAGCGTGCTACTGGTGCTAGCTAGCAAGGTAGGATGTGCTGGGCACACTTGCTAGCTGCCAGCACCGCGCACCATGGCGCAGGGCCATGGGTTGCCTAGCAGCCATGGTGCGCACCCTCAAAGGGCTTTGTGGGACATTTTGCTTAATGCTTGAGCTGTAATTTTGCGAAATTTTTTGCCATTTTAATAATTTTAAATAATTATTTTAACGAGGCTAAAAACCTCGATTTTTTATTATGCAAAATTTTGACAAATTATGGGTTATGCCGACTTAATTAATCGGATTAATAAATACGGGTGCGGAATTTAGTGGGAGCTTAATTAAGTGCGTTAGCATTTTGCGTTTAGAAATAATGGATTAAACAACTTTGATTAGTTTTAATTAACCACCTAAGTTAATTACTAGTTTTGCGTGTTTAATTATGTATTTCGTAAAATTGCATGGGCCATTTACAAATAGTGAATGGGTGAATGGAAGATTTCTTTCAAAACAGGTCTTTGAAAATGGCAACTAGTGGGGCCCGACTAGGATAGAAAATACGGACTGTTCCGTTATGTATTTTTGTAAATCTAAATATGGTCTGCGAACCGTTAAGTATTTTTGTACTTTTAGATTAATCTTAGTCGTTCTAGCTAGCTTCTTTTATTTCATTTTGGCCAATATGTCTCAAAACGGCGTTTCGATGAAGACGAGCCAAGATGAAGACCCATGGAAATTGAAGATTTAAAGGGGTCATGCTAGTTTCCAAATGCATCTATTTTATGCTTTATATATAAATATATATATATATATATATATATATATATATATATTTATATATATATATATATATATATATATATATATATATATATATATATATATTGTTATTATATATGATTGCTAGATGCATGTCTAGGATTTCAATTATGTTGCGACGATTAGTTAAGTTCACTTAAATTAACCAACATAGAAACCCTAGGTCCCTTTATTAATATTGAGCTAAAATTTGTCGTTCTAAGAACAACACTTACCGAACTAATGCGCGTAAGTGATGGATTACGCCAAAGCGAGGCATCACTACTTCCCTAGGAACGTAAGGTATACTAGGTATACAAGTTGTCTTGGTTAAGCTCAACGATATCAATAAGGAGTCCTTAGATGTCGTGGCAAAAGAGATAAAATGTCAAGGATGCATTAGATGCGACATTTTATCAAACCGAGAGTAGCTTGGAGCTATTAGCAATTAGATTGCTTACCTTAAGATATGTAATGATTAAGATAAGCCAAAGCATGCTTAACCATTTCTTGATCTTTGGGATCTCAAAATCATTTTATTCTCGCCCATAAGGGACAATTTTAAATGCGTGGGTAAAATGCTCAATAAGATTGAATATATGCATGAACGTTTTAAATTTCAACTTATTGATTTATGAATGGTTTTTCACTTCAAATTCTTTCAATTGTAGAATCATGTCTGCAAGTAACTCAAACAACAACCAATTCTCTTTGCGCTCAATTCTCGGCAAGGAGAAGTTGTGCGGGCCAAACTTCCTTGATTGGAAAAGAAATCTCCGCATTGTACTAATGCAAGAGCAAAAGGAATACGTCCTTGATGAGGAAATGCCCGACGCTCCCAATGAGGAGGTCACTCAAACTGCCCTTAACCGATGGCAAAGTGCCAATCGGGATGTCAAATGCATCATGTTGGCCACCATGTCTCCGGACCTTCAAAAGACTTTCTTTGAAAAAGAGACAACTTTTGAGATCATTTGTGAGCTTCAGAATATGTTTCAAGAGCAGGCCCGAACTGAAAGGTTCGAAACCCACAGGCAGATCCTTGAGAGCAAGCTCAAGAAAGGAGAGTCAGTCAGCCCGCATGTCCTCAAAATGATTGGATTATTTGAGAACATGGAAAGGCTTGATGCTGGGTATTCAACAGAAATGGAAATTGACATCATTCTCCACTCCCTTCACAAAGGCTATGATCAGTTCAAAATGAACTATAACATGCATAGTATGGAGAAAACCCTCACCGAGCTTCATGGTATGTTGAAGGAAGCCGAGAAAACCCTCAAGGATGAGGGCAAACATGACATACTCATGCTGAGGAAGGGCAAGCTGAAAGGAATGGTGTCCTTACAACAAGTGTATTCTTCCGATAGAGGGTTCAGAATTATTACAGAGCTAATTCTTCAGTAAGGTCAAGTGATCGGAATGCCTAGGTGGAGGCCGCTTCCGATCAGTAATATCAATGTGCAATTGATGTTACAGATTAATCTTAACTGAACCCTTTGGGTCAAACCCAATCGAATCACCGATCCGAGACGACGAATTAATCCGAATACAGACGTCGGAAATCGAGCCTAGGGCGTCGAGACCGAGCGTCGTAAAATCACAAGCAACAAGTATGAGCGTTGTTTCGGGGTTTTCTGATGTCCTGCGGGAGAGTTACAATTCCGAGACTGGAACCGGACGCCTGTACCTGCAAAATAACGGAGACTCCTGGGAGCTCCGCCTCCAACGGTCAAGTTAGTACCTGATTAAGGAGTAATTAATGCGGAAATTAAAGTGATTTGGTCTCTCTAAGTGAGAGTGTTTAATTTAGGTAATCTGCTTTGTTAGCGAGATCATCCGGTTATTACTGTGTGTAATTAATGTGTTTTTTCCGTAATGTTTCTGTTCTCTCCCTTAATGAGGATTAAGGGAGGTATTTATAACCTTGGAAAACGTGCCCATCCTAGGTTTAGGTAAACCTAGGGCCGATTGGGCTTCCCTCGGAAGTTGGGCCTGGTGGCCGGTTTCTCCATTAGGCATGGAGTATGCCACATGTCTTGACATAACAGGTCCAAGGTGGACGAATAAGCGCGTGCCACGTGGGAAGCCCTGACTGTTCCAACTGGGGACACTTGGCAGGACCTGATTGGTCCACGTGGCGCATTCCGATTGGTGGGAGCAAAATCCCCTAATCATTTGCCCCTCACAGGTGGCACGTGATTGGTCACGTGTTACCTGTGACAGGTGTCGCACTGTAACAGGCGACGGCCTGCTACAGGTGTCAGTCGGCGAAAGGACGAGAGATTTTCCCGCCCAAATTTTGAATTCTGAAAGTGACCCTACGCCTTCTCACTTCGCCTATATAAGGGAGAGTTGTCTTGAGTCATTTTCACACTTTGCGAACTTTTCGAGAACATTCGGACCCCTGAACTTGCTCTGACATTTTGGACCTTTTCTGCCTACCGCCTGTTCTGACAAGCCGACTACACAGGATTTTCAGAACTTCATCAACCGTCACTCGTTCAGGTAACTCAATTCTCTTACTCTTAATTTTCTTTTTATTTTCTGAAAGGGCACCATGGAAGCACACGACACGACCTAGGTTAGTGATCAGCCGGTCACCGGGGACGGCTGAATCTAGGACTAGGAGTGCCGCCTGCCCTTTTCCGGACCCATCTTTGCCCTTTATACAAAGTCCGACTGTATCTGTGTCTATGTAGAGCAGGATGGCCAGAACGAAAAAGACAGCTAGGATCTCAAATTCAGACGGCTCCTCCCACAGGGTGCCGCTTAGTGAAACATCTGACCAGGCGCCAGATGTGGAAGTGAAACAAGGCGGCCTGGATGCCGACAATTCTGTGAAGGGAGTCATAGTGACCCCTTCCCATTTAACAGTGAACAAATCTGCTCCTTTTCAAAGAGAGGAGGCGGGCCCCTCCGGGAGAGGGGAGGAGTCGTCCTCTTCGGACTCGTCGGAGGACGATTCCGAGTCAAGCTCTTCTGGCCATGCTTCTTTGGGTACAGAAGAGAAAAACAGCCTCCTGTAAGAGGCGAGACTTTCTCACGCAGTTGAGAAGGGGGACAATTGGGCGGAACCATCCGCCTCTTACCGAGAGCTAAATACCCCCTACTACTGCACGGTACCTCGGGGCCGAATCACAGCCATGCAAGAGAAAGTGGAGAGCTTTATTGCAAACCACACCATGGGCCCCGATTTTCTAGTGTTTGTGCCGGATCCAGAAGACACAGTCGTCTGGCCGGCTGGTTCCAGTTATGATAGCGCCTGCTTTGGCTGCTACGAGGCGGCCATCAAGGCAGGGCTTCGCTTCCCATTACATCCGGCTGTTCAGCGGATTTTGGATGGGTATGAGTTGGGGTTATGGTAGTTAGCCCCAAACTCCTAGGTCAACGTACTCGGCTATGTGGTCGGGTGCGAACTGCACGGGGTGGAGCCGAGCTTCGAGGCTTTCGCCCATATGAACTATCTTAGCCAGACCCCTAAGACAGGCGGTACCGGCTGGTATCAATTTACAAGCCACAGGGGCTACCTCATGAAAAGAGGTAAAGCAAACAAGTGGAAGGACTGGCGGAGCACCTTCCTCATCATTGAGAGTTCAGACATTGAGCTGAACAAGCGCTTCAATAGGTGGAACAGGAATCCGCCCCTTCTTGCAGGCGGCCGTAGCATGCCGCCTGTTCCCCCCAAGGCTAAGAAAGAGATCCTTGATAAAGGACTCTTTAAAGTAGAGTCGAGGGTCGACTCTACTTCAGGGGTACGAGAGCAAGTACCCCTGCACTGCGTCCCGAGCTTCAAGTGGCTCTATGACGAGTACTTTTTGGCCGCCTATGGCCTCAGCAGTCGGTGCTCAAGAGGTAGTCGGCCTGTCGAATACTCTGTTGTTCCATGCATTTGTTGTTTATCTTTTATTAAATTTGTTGTTTGTTTTTGCAGCTGACGCCATGAGCAAAATCACCGCCTCCAAGACTGCGGCGGCCATGTTGCGGGCCTCTATTATGCAACAAGCTTCAACCGACTCCCCCAAAAAGGGGGCACCCTTGGTGAGCTCCGAACCTTTCACCCTCTTTTTGGAGTGTTTATGCATATACTGACTTTTTTCTTCTGTTTTAGACGGGTGCTCCAAGAGCTTCATCTTCCCAGCAGCCGGACCCCAAGGCCCGGAAGACGACTGTTGGGAGCTCTCCTGGTTCTGCCAAGAAACAAGTGGCGGCTGAGAAACAGCCGGCCACTTCTTCTAAAACTCCAACTAGGCCGCCTAGAGGTATGAAGTTGTCCTTGTAAATTTTAGACTTGCTCCCTTTTTTACTAAGTCTAATCCGTTTGTTTATGCTTGATGCAGTCGGCCCCCAGGAGCCTGACTTGATAGAGATGGCCAAGTCTATGATCAGGGCAGTTCCTCCAGCTGAAAGGGAGGCGGTCAGGGGTGTCGGCACCCTTGACCTTGACGGGATTGCAGGGGTCCTTGCTGAGGTATACTTAGCATATTTTTGAGTATTTGGATTTCTGGACGCCTGTTTTATTTTTTGTTTGGAAACTGACGCCTGTTTCTTTGTACTTAGGCCCTGCTCTGAGTGAACGGCCTTCGCAAGCCGCTTGATCGGAAGAACAAAGAGGTAAAGGCTGCAAAAGCTATGGCCGCCTCTGACTGTGATAAGGCAATGTTTCAAATTGCCCAAAATGAAGTTCTGACCATTGATATTCTTTATTATCAGGCGCAGGCTACCGCCGCTGTTCGGGCTCAGTTAGAGGCGGCCCAGAAGAAGAATGACGAGCTGGAGGCGACCATCACAAATCTCAAGGCCGAGCTGAAACCTCTTCGCCTGAAAATGTACTCTTACGAAGCCATGGAGAAATCCTTGGCCAGCGTAAAGGAACGCCTGGTCCGGGAGATGATGGAAGACTCCGCTCAAATCCAGCGCATGACCTGGGGCCGCCTCTTCCCCAGTGCCGACTTTGCCTCTTGGGAAAGAACGTACCGCCAGTGTTCGGATACATATAATCAAGAGATCCTGGCGGCTGCTGAAGAAGAGGCGTTGGAGGAAGCGTTGGAGGAGGAAGAGCCGGTAGTGGCGCTTGTGCCGCTTGGGGGTAAGGCATCAAAAAAGGATGCAGCTGAAGCCGAGTCCAGCAAGAAGAGTGCTGACTAGGCGGCAGCTGCTAATACTGAACTGCCCCCTTCTTAAGCTTTATGTATTCCTTCCACGGCCTGCATGCCGTTTTCTTTGTATTTACCCGACCAGGGGGCCGGGGCTTTGAATATTTTGCTGGTCTTTAATGACCGGCTTATTTTTAATGAATTTTTGTTCTTGCCTCAAATTTGTCTAAGTATTGAATATTCCAATATCCAATTGTTCACTAGACCGACTGTTTTACATGGCCGATAGTTGCAGACAGGTACGGAAAGTTAGTCACGCCGCCTATGCCCCTGGACGACTGGTTGTCTGTTTCCAGGATAGACGGTCAGTCGGCCATTTATCCAATCGGTATTCGAACTATTTTAAAGACTGGGTCCTTTTTAGGCAGGCGGTCCTGTCTTTTGTAAATTTAATCAAGTAGGAAAGTGGTCTGACCAAGTAAACATGAGTGTTACCTAGTCGCCAAGGAACTGAGTAGTTGAGATAACAAGCGGCGGGTACCGGTTGTTTCCCTTTATTCAATATTTGTTGGCTTTTAACTCGTAATTTGTTAACTTAGCAGGAGTAGTGGTTGAGAGCCCCTGTTTGATAAAAACAAGCGGACGACTCATACCTTTTAGGCTCCATACTAAGTTTGAGGGAGTGACTATAAGTTAACATAGGAGTTACTTAGTCTCCGTCACACTAGATTGAGTAGTAGAGGTTCCAGGCGGCGGAGGCCGGCTGATCCCCTTGATTCGCCAATGTTTGTTGGCTATTAACTCAATAGGTTACCTAGTAGGAATAGGGGTTTGAGTGCCCCTGTTTGCCAAAAAACAGGCGGTCTACTCAAACCTTTTAGGTTCCATACCAATTTTGAGAGAGTGACTATGAGTTAACATTGGAGTTACTCAATCGCCGTCACTCTTGCTTGAGAAGTAGAGGTACCAGGCGGCGGAGGCCGTCTAGACCCCTTGATTCGCCAATGTTTGTTGGCTATTCACTCAAGAGGTACCCCCTGCATTTGTCCCAAGTAATACAGGCGGTCATCTGACTCAGATGTCAACTGCTACCACTAGTTTGGTTAGTGATACAGTTATCCTTGTCTCAAAAACGGCTACGTGGTTGCCCTTAGGGACAGTCGTATAGGTGCCGTGTAATTAGTTTATAGAACAATGTTCCACCCAAAAGGGAGCTGCTCTCTGCGACGAATTTCATCCGGAGGGATGCCGCCGGACGCCTGCTATGATGTTGGGACAGGTCGTATTAGTTTTGTAAATTTGATCAGTTGGCTTGGCGCCTTGTCTGATCATTCGGCCTGTGGCCTTGGTAAGTTCTTGGTGAACGTAGGTGCTAAGTAAAAGGAGGGTAGCCGCCTGTTAGGCACAGGGTCGACCAGGCCCCAATTTTTTTAGCTAAGTATTAGGGGGTGGCTATGTGTTTGGAACCAGTCGGCCATCTTCTTATGGAGAGTAGCCGACTGTAAAAGTACAGACAGCATGCCCCTCTAAAATTAGAGTAAAACTCAATGGAGAGTAGCCGACTGTAAAGGTACAGACGGCATGCCCCTCTTTAAGTAAGTAAAAATTAAACATGGAGAGTAGCCGACTATTTGTTAGTAGGCGTGCCCCTCTTAGTACAAAATTGAATAGTAAGTGCAAACTTTTATTAAGTAGCTCTTGACTATTTACATCATTCAAAAGAAATATTTCTTAAGATTATCTACATTCCAAGTTCGAAGCAACGGTTGTCCGTCTGGTGTTTCCAGACGGTAGGTACCGTCCCTGACTTCCTCATAGATTCGGTAGGGTCCTTCCCAGTTGGGAGTTAGTTTGCCAGACTCATTACCCCTACCAACTGCTTCCATTTTTCTAAGTACAAAGTCCCCTACTTTGAGTGGACGCCTGTGTACTTTTTTGTTGTATGATCTAGTCATTCTCAGGCGATAGATCTCATGGCGCAAGACAGCATTGCCCCTCTTTTCAGGAAGTGAGTCTAATGCCAGGCGCATGGCTTCCCAGTTTGCCTCTTCGTCATATAGCATTACTCGAAGAGTCGGCTCGTAGTGTTCTATTGGAAGAACAGCTTCCGCACCGTAAGTTAGGTGGAATGGAGTTTCTCCAGTCGCCCCTTTTTCAGTCGTCCTAATGGCCCAGAGAACATGTGGTAGTTCATCCGCCCATAGGCCGTCTGCTCGTTCAATCTTTTTTTTGAGACCGTCCGAGATGATTTTATTAAAGGCTTCTACCTGGCCGTTTGCTTGTGGACGGCCGACAGATGCAAAGTAGTTTGCAATTCCTTGGTCACCCAACCAGCTTTTGAGAACAGGCGTCTCAAATTGGGGACCATTATAAAAAACCATAGACATGGGAACCCCGAACCGAGTGAGAACATTTTTCCAAATGAATGAAATTACATCTTTCGTCTTGATTCCCTTTACAGCCTCCGCCTCTACCCATTTAGTGAAGTAGTGGACGGCAACAAGTATGTACCTCCTTCCGCCTGTAGCAGGCGTATATGAACCCAGAATGTCCATGCCCCACTTAGCAAACGGTAGTGGGCTGTGAATGGTAGTGAGGTCAGTAGCCGGACGGTGAATTAGTTTGCCAAACCTTTGGCACTTGTCACATTTTTTCACCATCTCCATTGCATCTGCTTCCAAAGTAGGCCAAAAGTAGCCTTGCCGCCTTGCCCTTTGAGCAAGCGTCCTACCGCCTATATGAGAAGCACAGTAACCAGAGTGAAGATCGTCTAGTATCTCTCGTCCCTTTTCTGGAGTAACACACTTTAAGAAGGGTTGAAGGTACCCCTTTTTGTGAAGTTCTCCCTTTATCATTTCAAAACAGGTGGCTCGTTTTTTCAGTGCTGCCGCCTGTTTAGGATCATCCGGCAGTGTACCGTTTGTCAGATATGCCCTGATTGAATCCATCCAGGTTGAGCTTCTGTCTAGGATTCCAATAGGGTTTTCCTCGATGCTTCTCTTCTCCATTACTTCCCAAAAAACAGTTCGAGGAGTATCAGAGGAGGCGGATGATGCTAATTTTGACAGTGCATCCGCCTGGTTGTTTTCTGATCTCGGCACTTGGATCAGATGGAAATCCTCAAGGGAGCCGACTGTTTGTCGGACCGCCTGTAAATACTTGATCATGGTCGGATGGGTTGCTTCGTATTCGCCATTGTACTGACTCACTATCAATTGTGAATCGGAACAGGCGTCTATTTTTCTTGCCCCTGCCGCCTTGCACATGCGGATCCCGGCTAGTAAAGCTTCATATTCTGCCTCATTGTTTGAAGCCTGGAAACTGAAGCGTAGAGCATACTCGTACCTGTCGCCCTCTGGCGACTGACATATGACGCCTGCTCCACAACCATTTGAAGTAGAGCTTCCGTCCACATATACCTTCCATACTTGGTCTGGAACTTGAGAGTCAGGAGGACGAGTCATCTCTACAATAAAATCAGCAAAGGCTTGCCCCTTCACTGCTTTTCTAGGCTCGAATGTAACTTCGAGGCTCTGTATTTCTATGGCCCATTTGATCATTCGGCCTGACGACTCCATGATGGTAAGTGGCCGCTTGATAGGTTGGTTTGTATACACGACGACTGCATATGCCAAAAAGTAGGGCTTCAATTTTTTAACAGCCATGAAGAGTGCAAGACCAAATTTCTCCACTAGGGGATACCTCAACTCGGCATTTTTCACTACGTGACTGACAAAGTAGACCGGGAGCTGACAGCCGTTTCTTTCAGCAAGGAGAACAGCGCTTAACGCATAATCAGAGACGGTCAGGTACATGTAGAGTACCTCTTTGGGCAAAGGGCTGACCAGCCTCGGCAAGGAATGCAAGTGAACTTTTAATTTCTGGAAGGCGGCCTCAGCATCCGGCCCCCATTCAAACCTTGCCTTTTTCTTAATTGCCTCAGCATCCGGCCTCAGCATTTGTCGCCTGATCGGCTTATAAATCTTCCCAAGGCCGCCAGACAACCTGTTAACTTCTGAACCTCTCGGATGGTACGTGGTGTGCCTCAGTCGTATGCAACCAAAAATATCACAACTAAGCTAACTGCAAATAAACGTAGTTAGGGAAGTCGAGTTCGAATCCACAGGGAAAAAGGGACTAATAACTGGAAACCTAAGTGGAAATACTCTAGGACGGTAGTAACCTAAGTAACGAGGGGGGTTTTCACGAGCAATGATGATAAATGAACTAAGTAAGAACAACGAACATAATGAATAGGTAATCAATGAGAAGAACGGTCTTGGTTATGCGAAATCCACTAATGAACATACAAATTGATCATAGAAGTCTCCTCAATCAAGCTCTATTGAACACCTTGTTGTAGAATTCCTAGATTCTAAATTCTCATAAATAGTTAGAAATAGCAAAGCGCTCCTTTCTAACCCTTTCAAATGCACAATTCAAGACAAGCGCTCTAAATTATCCACAAGAAGAAAATAAACGGAGAAATCAACAAGGATTGAATAAATTAACACAAGCGGTCTAATTTCTTCAATAATATTATTCCCTCTTCAAGTTATCAACCAAAAGCATGCATCAATAACCTAAAGTTGCTACTTTGGAAAGATTAATTAGATGCAAGCGAATCCAATAATTTTAACCTAGCAATTGATTAAAGCAAATCATGAAATTAATTCAAGGAACAATATATATTCAATAGATATTAAGAGAAGAAAGATCTCACAATTCGTAGCCAAAAGCTTCAATCTTTAACCAAGAATCCGGAAGATTAAGCTTCCATGGATTCTAATTCCAAAACAAAGAATTCTGAAAATTCCAAGAAAACCCTAGAAAGCTTTTTTTTCTCAAAACTTAATTCTCCTTTTCTAACTTCAAACTTAATTAAAACTAAGCTATTTATATGTTTCTATATTTTAATAACATAACACAATAATAATAATAAAATAATATCCAAAACACGAGCCAAAACAAAGCCAAATTGCTGAAAATTAACCAAAACAGCCCGAATTTCTGCCAGAGCCGCTGCCAGCTGCTCTGGACCCGCTGGCAGCTGCTCTGGCAGCCCCTCACTCTGGTATACCCGCTGCCAGCGGCTCTGGCCAGCTGCCAGCGGCCCTGGCAGCGGTTCCTGCTGTTTTCGCCTTCTTTCCTTGCTTCTTCTTCTTGCTTTGCTTCACCTTTTCCTCAAGCTTTCTTCCTTGCTCTTCCATGCTCCATCACAACTCTCAAATCACGAGCCAAGGTCCATCCTTCTTACATAACTCTTCATTGGTTCCCGAGCTCACTCACTCACTTATACTCATAAATCCCGCCTTTTGCACATAAGTGAGATCACAGCCCAAAACTCACAAAAGCTAACAAAAGTACATATAAAGCATCAAAACACACCCTAAAATGCTTCTCTCAACCCATGATAAGAAGGCTTATCAAATTCCCCCATGCTTGAACCTTTACTCGCCCTCGAGTAAACTTAGAGAATAAAACACATCCTCCTCACTAAGGTTCAAAACAGAAGATGGTGGAATCAAACTAGCTCTATGCACTCAAACTCAACAAAACATCCTAGTACTTATCAACCAATCACAATCACACTCCCCCATACTTCACACTTTGAATCTCCCTTTTTTCTTATTTATCAATTCATCCCCAAAATCAACTTGGAACGATAAACGCATAGCCATGAGTATGAATATTCTCAACCGCCTAAAGAAATGAAATTTTTGATAAAATTGGGCAAACAAAAACTCAACTTAACCAAAAATCTCATAAAAACACTTCCACATTCAAGAGTGAAAACAAACAACTCATGCTCTCAAATTCCTAAGATGATCAACAAATTCCCCCAAAATCTCAACTATCTCCCAAAATCACCAAGATGAAACCTACCCCGACACCTCCTTATATCTCCTCCCCTTATGACACTGACTCCGGCAAATAGATGCGAAATTTCCTTGAAAAATCAAATTCATGAACATTTCTCTCTTTTTTCTCTCATTTTGCCTAGGAGCCCTTTCGGGTTTTCATCCTAGCCTCTCATCTTTTTCCAAATCTCACTTTCTCACCCACTCATTAGCCACTTTTTTGCTTAGGTCGCCCTTTCGGGTTTTCAACCTAACCGGGCCCCCATTTTTGCCTAAGCCGCCTTTTCAGGTTTTCGACTTAGCGGGTTTCTTTTTCTTTTTTTTTCTTTTTTTTTCCTTTTTTTTTCTTTTCATTTTTCTGTTTTTTTTTTTTTCAAGCTTGCTTCATTGAACCACAATTAAGATAGTTATACAAAACCATCAAATTAAGATAACTATACAATTTGTAATGATATGCAAGAATTGCTTCCCCCCCTACTTGAATGAAACATTGTCCTCAATGCAAGAACAACAACAATTAAAACAAAAGTATGGGAAAGGAAGAAGGATGCAAAACCTCAAGGAGAAGGACCTCCGGAGCCGGAAGATTAGGCATTATCAGGGATTTCAAAAATTTCGAGAAGAAAAAAATGAACTATGGGGACCCCAAGTGTTGCCCATGGGAAGATAATTCCAACCAAAAGCATTTTTAATTACCGCATAAGGCATGATATAGTTCTTATTGTTAAAATTGAAAGAAATTCTTGACATCCCTTAGTCAAAGTGGAAAGGAATTCATGTATACCTCACATAAGTAGGTGCGCTCGTGCTCCATCACCTCCTCCAAACCAACCTCTTGCAATGCCTCCAAATCGAAGAACTTTGTGCATTGCACTATACTCTTGGGTTGTTGGAGTTCAAATAGCTTGCTCCTTTGTAGTGAGCCTAATTCCCATGAAGTCACTTGCTTAGGGAAAAGAGGGTGATACACCCTCCCTTGAAGTATCACCTTGTTGTCTCTTCCCATTGCTTAAGAATGAATTGCACAACTCACACTTTATTCTTCAAAGCACAATGAACACACCACCAAACCTCCAAACACCAAGGTTCTCACAATTCCTCAAATGCCAAGTGTGAAATTGAGAAATTGAAACAATTTTAGGTTGAATTGTCTTTGAAAGTGAGGGAAAGGGATTGTGTGTAGGAAAGATTGGGTTAGGGTTTGGGAGTATGAGTGTGGGATTGCTAAGGGAAAGAGAAGAAGGATGAATTGGATTTTAGAAATCAAGAAATGGGTCAAAAAGGGTGAAAAATTCAGGAAAGGCTGGAAAGGCCGCTGGTAGCGGCTTGGGACCCGCTGCCAGCGGCTAAAGCAGAGCTTTTGGATCTTCTTTGCTGGAAGACCCGCTGGCAGCGGCTATACTGCGTAAATTTTTTTTTTTTTTTTTTTTTTTTTTTTTTTTTTTTGTTTTTTTTTTAGAAAAAATAAACGTGGAGGGGGGGTACCCGCTGGCAGCGGCTTTTGAGCAGCTACCAGCGGCTGGGACAGCAAAAGGGGAGGTTGGGCTGCTGGAAGACCCGCTGGTAGCGGCTGCAGAGCAGCTGCCAGCGACTACTGCAGGGATAGCCCCCCTTTGGCCTGTTTTGCTCTGTTTTTGCTGCTCTTCGCGCATAACAAATACTCCCAAGGCATCCACCTACACAAACACAATAAAAATACTCTTCACATCACAAGAAAAATAAAAAACTAAACTACAAGAAGAAATGGGGAAGATTTTCGATCGGGTTGCCTCCCGATTAGTGCCTTTGTTTTACGTCGTTGGCTCGACGCGGCTCATCCCACTTCGCTACTCCATTGATGGCTCGTAGAGATCGATGCACTCCACGTTCTCGGTTTTGAAACCCTCGAAGTAGGGTTTGAGCCTTTTTCCATTCACTTTGAACATGTTGTTGGTCTCTAAACTCCGAATTTCTACCGCTCCATGCGGATAGACCTTGTCAACTTGAATTGGACCCTTCCAACGGGAGCTCATCTTGTCATGCCACACCTTATTCTTTGCTTTGTGGTATACCTGGGATAATTTCTTGCCCGGAAATGATGACGGGGTGGGTGTTGCCCCTAGTGGTATAGGTGGAAGCTTGGACTGTTCATTCAATTCCGCCACCTTCACCTGCACATTAGTAGGTATAGAAGAATCCAAGCAATCACCAGACACAACATTAGTAATAGGTGTGAGGAGCTCATCCCCATGATCAATGTTAGAAACATCATGCAATATTGGATCGACAACATTTATAGAATATAAAGAATGAGTATCAACAGGATACTTTATGGTATCATAAATGTTATACACAATTGCTTTCCCATCAACCTCCATAGTCAAAGAACCGGTAGACACATCGATTTTTGTCTTAGCAGTCTTTAAGAAAGGTCTTCCTAACAGGATAGGGGCTGCTTGTTTGTCATGTTCCATGTCAAGGACGTAAAAGTCAGCAGGAAAGATCAATCCATCAACCTTAACAAGTACATCTTCTACTACCCCCTTAGGATATACATTGGACCTATCAGCTAACTGAATTACTACCCCAGTTTCATGCAAAGGCCCAAGTTCTAAAGATTTAAACAGGGAGTAGGGAATGACATTGATTGATGCACCTAGGTCCAACATGGCTCGGTGTAATGTGGTGTCTCCTATTGTAACAGGAATAGTAAACATACCAGGATCACCACATTTTTCTGGGAGTTTCTTTTGGAAAACTGCAGAAACATGAGCACTCACCTTCACTTTTTCTTTTCCTCCCAACCTGTGCTTTCTCTTGATCGTACACAGTTCCTTCATAAACTTAGCAAAACGAGGAACACTTTTAATCACATTCAAGAGGGGCATATTTACCTCACATTTGCTGAAAGTCTCATAAATATCCTTGTCTTTCTCATACCTTCGAGTATCTTGCAAGGCTTCTGGGAAAGGTGGCACAGGCTCATAAGAGGTAAAGGTTGGAGGATTCGCCTTAGTTTCTTGTTCTACTTCCTCCTCCTCAACTCCAATCAAGTCTTTAGCCTTCTTAGGTGCAACTACAGTTTCTTGCAACTTTTTGCCACTTCTCAATGTTATTGCATTAACTTGTTGCTTAGGGTTCAGCTCCGTTTGGGATGGAAGCTTTCCAGAGTCCTTAGCTTCAAGTCGGCTTACTGCACTTGAGATTTGACTGACTTGATTCTCCAGGTTTTGAATACTTGATCTGGTTTCTTGTTGAAACTGCATCATATTCTGCTGCATGGTAGAAACATTAGAAGTTAGTGATCTAATCATTTCTTCAGTTGACATATTACCTGAATTAGAGCTTTGGCCTTGAGGTGTTAGGAACGGTGCCCTATATTGCTGAAACTGTTGTTGACCTTGAGCATGCTGATGTTGTTGGTTTCCTTGGGAATTCCCATATCTCAAATTTGGATGATCCCTCCATCCTGGATTGTATGTATTCGAATATGGATCATATCTTCTCTGAGGACCTTGCCCTTGGAAACCCATTGCATTGGCCTGCTCATTCTGTTCCTCTTGTAATTGAGGACATGCATCAGTGGGATGTCCTGTGGAGGTGCATAAACCACAAGCATTCAGTTGCTGTGGATTCCTTGAGTTCACCATGAACTCACGCATCATAGAAGTCAAATCAGCTACTTGACTCTCTAACTCAGTTGTATTTGAATTTGCTGCATTCACCCGGCGCGTGGGAGTTCTCTGACTGAACTGCCTAGAATTCTCTGCTAGCTCTGCAATCAGCCTAGTTGCATCTCCTGGAGTCTTATTCACTAGCCCTCCACCACTTGCTGCATTCACCATCCTCAAATCATCATCTGTTAGACCTCCATAGAAGTATAGGATGAGGTCTTGATCGGAATACCCATGGTACGGACAACTAGCACACAATCTCTTGAATCTCTCCCAATACTCATACAAGGACTCATCTTCCTTCTGATCCACATTGCTGATAGCTTTCTTAAGGCTTGCAGAAATAGTGGCTGGGTAATACTTCTCTAAGAAACACTTCTTCAAACCTGCCCAATTTGTTATGCTCCCTGGGGGAAGATAGTAAAACCAATCCTTCGCTGCATCTTTGAGAGAAAAAGGAAATGCTCTCAACTGAATTTGCTCATCAGTCATCCCAATCGGTTTCATGCTAGTACATACCACATGAAATTCTGCCAGATGTTTATTTGGATCTTCACCCTTCATGCCATGGAATGCCGGCAATAGATGAATTAGACCAGATTTGATCTCAACATTAGCACCTTCCTCCAACTGCTGATATGCGATGCACAACGGCTGTTGGTTCAAGTTAGGAGCTGTTAGCTCTCTCAGTGTTCGATTTTCTGCCATCACTTCCTCTTCTTGAATGTTGAAGATGTATGTTGATTCACTGGGGTTTGTTCTTGCCTCTCTTCGCAACCTGGAAATATTTCTTTCAATTTCTGGATCAAACTGCAAAACTTCTTTGTTAGCAGAACGGGTACTTATCATACCCTAGCGAACAAACAAAGAAAAAATAGCTAAGAACAATCCTAAAATAAATTCTACTAAGATAAACAATTAAACGGTAACGCCTAAGTCCCCGGCAACGGCGCCAAAATTTGGTGTGCCTCAGTCGTATGCAACCAAAAATATCACAACTAAGCTAACTGCAAATAAACGTAGTTAGGGAAGTCGAGTTCGAATCCACAGGGAAAAAGGGACTAATAACTGGAAACCTAAGTGGAAATACTCTAGGACGGTAGTAACCTAAGTAACGAGGGGGGTTTTCACGAGCAATGATGATAAATGAACTAAGTAAGAACAACGAACGTAATGAATAGGTAATCAATGAGAAGAACGGTCTTGGTTATGCGAAATCCACTAATGAACATACAAATTGATCATAGAAGTCTCCTCAATCAAGCTCTATTGAACACCTTGTTGTAGAATTCCTAGATTCTAAATTCTCATAAATAGTTAGAAATAGCAAAGCGCTCCTTTCTAACCCTTTCAAATGCACAATTCAAGACAAGCGCTCTAAATTATCCACAAGAAGAAAATAAACGGAGAAATCAACAAGGATTGAATAAATTAACACAAGCGGTCTAATTTCTTCAATAATATTATTCCCTCTTCAAGTTATCAACCAAAAGCATGCATCAATAACCTAAAGTTGCTACTTTGGAAAGATTAATTAGATGCAAGCGAATCCAATAATTTTAACCTAGCAATTGATTAAAGCAAATCATGAAATTAATTCAAGGAACAATATATATTCAATAGATATTAAGAGAAGAAAGATCTCACAATTCGTAGCCAAAAGCTTCAATCTTTAACCAAGAATCCGGAAGATTAAGCTTCCATGGATTCTAATTCCAAAACAAAGAATTCTGAAAATTCCAAGAAAACCCTAGAAAGCTTTTTTTTCTCAAAACTTAATTCTCCTTTTCTAACTTCAAACTTAATTAAAACTAAGCTATTTATATGTTTCTATATTTTAATAACATAACACAATAATAATAATAAAATAATATCCAAAACACGAGCCAAAACAAAGCCAAATTGCTGAAAATTAACCAAAACAGCCCGAATTTCTGCCAGAGCCGCTGCCAGCTGCTCTGGACCCGCTGGCAGCTGCTCTGGCAGCCCCTCACTCTGGTATACCCGCTGCCAGCGGCTCTGGCCAGCTGCCAGCGGCCCTGGCAGCGGTTCCTGCTGTTTTCGCCTTCTTTCCTTGCTTCTTCTTCTTGCTTTGCTTCACCTTTTCCTCAAGCTTTCTTCCTTGCTCTTCCATGCTCCATCACAACTCTCAAATCACGAGCCAAGGTCCATCCTTCTTACATAACTCTTCATTGGTTCCCGAGCTCACTCACTCACTTATACTCATAAATCCCGCCTTTTGCACATAAGTGAGATCACAGCCCAAAACTCACAAAAGCTAACAAAAGTACATATAAAGCATCAAAACACACCCTAAAATGCTTCTCTCAACCCATGATAAGAAGGCTTATCAAATTCCCCCATGCTTGAACCTTTACTCGCCCTCGAGTAAACTTAGAGAATAAAACACATCCTCCTCACTAAGGTTCAAAACAGAAGATGGTGGAATCAAACTAGCTCTATGCACTCAAACTCAACAAAACATCCTAGTACTTATCAACCAATCACAATCACACTCCCCCATACTTCACACTTTGAATCTCCCTTTTTTCTTATTTATCAATTCATCCCCAAAATCAACTTGGAACGATAAACGCATAGCCATGAGTATGAATATTCTCAACCGCCTAAAGAAATGAAATTTTTGATAAAATTGGGCAAACAAAAACTCAACTTAACCAAAAATCTCATAAAAACACTTCCACATTCAAGAGTGAAAACAAACAACTCATGCTCTCAAATTCCTAAGATGATCAACAAATTCCCCCAAAATCTCAACTATCTCCCAAAATCACCAAGATGAAACCTACCCCGACACCTCCTTATATCTCCTCCCCTTATGACACTGACTCCGGCAAATAGATGCGAAATTTCCTTGAAAAATCAAATTCATGATCATTTCTCTCTTTTTTCTCTCATTTTGCCTAGGAGCCCTTTCGGGTTTTCATCCTAGCCTCTCATCTTTTTCCAAATCTCACTTTCTCACCCACTCATTAGCCACTTTTTTGCTTAGGTCGCCCTTTCGGGTTTTCAACCTAACCGGGCCCCCATTTTTGCCTAAGCCGCCTTTTCAGGTTTTCGACTTAGCGGGTTTCTTTTTCTTTTTTTTTCTTTTTTTTTCCTTTTTTTTTTCTTTTCATTTTTCTGTTTTTTTTATTTCAAGCTTGCTTCATTGAACCACAATTAAGATAGTTATACAAAACCATCAAATTAAGATAACTATACAATTTGTAATGATATGCAAGAATTGCTTCCCCCCCTACTTGAATGAAACATTGTCCTCAATGCAAGAACAACAACAATTAAAACAAAAGTATGGGAAAGGAAGAAGGATGCAAAACCTCAAGGAGAAGGACCTCCGGAGCCGGAAGATTAGGCATTATCAGGGATTTCAAAAATTTCGAGAAGAAAAAAATGAACTATGGGGACCCCAAGTGTTGCCCATGGGAAGATAATTCCAACCAAAAGCATTTTTAATTACCGCATAAGGCATGATATAGTTCTTATTGTTAAAATTGAAAGAAATTCTTGACATCCCTTAGTCAAAGTGGAAAGGAATTCATGTATACCTCACATAAGTAGGTGCGCTCGTGCTCCATCACCTCCTCCAAACCAACCTCTTGCAATGCCTCCAAATCGAAGAACTTTGTGCATTGCACTATACTCTTGGGTTGTTGGAGTTCAAATAGCTTGCTCCTTTGTAGTGAGCCTAATTCCCATGAAGTCACTTGCTTAGGGAAAAGAGGGTGATACACCCTCCCTTGAAGTATCACCTTGTTGTCTCTTCCCATTGCTTAAGAATGAATTGCACAACTCACACTTTATTCTTCAAAGCACAATGAACACACCACCAAACCTCCAAACACCAAGGTTCTCACAATTCCTCAAATGCCAAGTGTGAAATTGAGAAATTGAAACAATTTTAGGTTGAATTGTC
The DNA here is from genome assembly GCF_001683475.1 of Chenopodium quinoa. Taxonomy (NCBI): domain Eukaryota; kingdom Viridiplantae; phylum Streptophyta; class Magnoliopsida; order Caryophyllales; family Amaranthaceae; genus Chenopodium; species Chenopodium quinoa. Next base: position 28,189 of record NW_018744085.1, read on the forward strand.
TTTGAAAGTGAGGGAAAGGGATTGTGTGTAGGAAAGATTGGGTTAGGGTTTGGGAGTATGAGTGTGGGATTGCTAAGGGAAAGAGAAGAAGGATGAATTGGATTTTAGAAATCAAGAAATGGGTCAAAAAGGGTGAAAAATTCAGGAAAGGCTGGAAAGGCCGCTGGTAGCGGCTTGGGACCCGCTGCCAGCGGCTAAAGCAGAGCTTTTGGATCTTCTTTGCTGGAAGACCCGCTGGCAGCGGCTATACTGCGTAAATATTTTTTTTTTTTTTTTTTTTTTTTTTTTTTGTTTTTTTTTTTAGAAAAAATAAACGTGGAGGGGGGTACCCGCTGGCAGCGGCTTTTGAGCAGCTACCAGCGGCTGGGACAGCAAAAGGGGAGGTTGGGCTGCTGGAAGACCCGCTGGTAGCGGCTGCAGAGCAGCTGCCAGCGACTACTGCAGGGATAGCCCCCCTTTGGCCTGTTTTGCTCTGTTTTTGCTGCTCTTCGCGCATAACAAATACTCCCAAGGCATCCACCTACACAAACACAATAAAAATACTCTTCACATCACAAGAAAAATAAAAAACTAAACTACAAGAAGAAATGGGGAAGATTTTCGATCGGGTTGCCTCCCGATTAGTGCCTTTGTTTTACGTCGTTGGCTCGACGCGGCTCATCCCACTTCGCTACTCCATTGATGGCTCGTAGAGATCGATGCACTCCACGTTCTCGGTTTTGAAACCCTCGAAGTAGGGTTTGAGCCTTTTTCCATTCACTTTGAACATGTTGTTGGTCTCTAAACTCCGAATTTCTACCGCTCCATGCGGATAGACCTTGTCAACTTGAATTGGACCCTTCCAACGGGAGCTCATCTTGTCATGCCACACCTTATTCTTTGCTTTGTGGTATACCTGGGATAATTTCTTGCCCGGAAATGATGACGGGGTGGGTGTTGCCCCTAGTGGTATAGGTGGAAGCTTGGACTGTTCATTCAATTCCGCCACCTTCACCTGCACATTAGTAGGTATAGAAGAATCCAAGCAATCACCAGACACAACATTAGTAATAGGTGTGAGGAGCTCATCCCCATGATCAATGTTAGAAACATCATGCAATATTGGATCGACAACATTTATAGAATATAAAGAATGAGTATCAACAGGATACTTTATGGTATCATAAATGTTATACACAATTGCTTTCCCATCAACCTCCATAGTCAAAGAACCGGTAGACACATCGATTTTTGTCTTAGCAGTCTTTAAGAAAGGTCTTCCTAACAGGATAGGGGCTGCTTGTTTGTCATGTTCCATGTCAAGGACGTAAAAGTCAGCAGGAAAGATCAATCCATCAACCTTAACAAGTACATCTTCTACTACCCCCTTAGGATATACATTGGACCTATCAGCTAACTGAATTACTACCCCAGTTTCATGCAAAGGCCCAAGTTCTAAAGATTTAAACAGGGAGTAGGGAATGACATTGATTGATGCACCTAGGTCCAACATGGCTCGGTGTAATGTGGTGTCTCCTATTGTAACAGGAATAGTAAACATACCAGGATCACCACATTTTTCTGGGAGTTTCTTTTGGAAAACTGCAGAAACATGAGCACTCACCTTCACTTTTTCTTTTCCTCCCAACCTGTGCTTTCTCTTGATCGTACACAGTTCCTTCATAAACTTAGCAAAACGAGGAACACTTTTAATCACATTCAAGAGGGGCATATTTACCTCACATTTGCTGAAAGTCTCATAAATATCCTTGTCTTTCTCATACCTTCGAGTATCTTGCAAGGCTTCTGGGAAAGGTGGCACAGGCTCATAAGAGGTAAAGGTTGGAGGATTCGCCTTAGTTTCTTGTTCTACTTCCTCCTCCTCAACTCCAATCAAGTCTTTAGCCTTCTTAGGTGCAACTACAGTTTCTTGCAACTTTTTGCCACTTCTCAATGTTATTGCATTAACTTGTTGCTTAGGGTTCAGCTCCGTTTGGGATGGAAGCTTTCCAGAGTCCTTAGCTTCAAGTCGGCTTACTGCACTTGAGATTTGACTGACTTGATTCTCCAGGTTTTGAATACTTGATCTGGTTTCTTGTTGAAACTGCATCATATTCTGCTGCATGGTAGAAACATTAGAAGTTAGTGATCTAATCATTTCTTCAGTTGACATATTACCTGAATTAGAGCTTTGGCCTTGAGGTGTTAGGAACGGTGCCCTATATTGCTGAAACTGTTGTTGACCTTGAGCATGCTGATGTTGTTGGTTTCCTTGGGAATTCCCATATCTCAAATTTGGATGATCCCTCCATCCTGGATTGTATGTATTCGAATATGGATCATATCTTCTCTGAGGACCTTGCCCTTGGAAACCCATTGCATTGGCCTGCTCATTCTGTTCCTCTTGTAATTGAGGACATGCATCAGTGGGATGTCCTGTGGAGGTGCATAAACCACAAGCATTCAGTTGCTGTGGATTCCTTGAGTTCACCATGAACTCACGCATCATAGAAGTCAAATCAGCTACTTGACTCTCTAACTCAGTTGTATTTGAATTTGCTGCATTCACCCGGCGCGTGGGAGTTCTCTGACTGAACTGCCTAGAATTCTCTGCTAGCTCTGCAATCAGCCTAGTTGCATCTCCTGGAGTCTTATTCACTAGCCCTCCACCACTTGCTGCATTCACCATCCTCAAATCATCATCTGTTAGACCTCCATAGAAGTATAGGATGAGGTCTTGATCGGAATACCCATGGTACGGACAACTAGCACACAATCTCTTGAATCTCTCCCAATACTCATACAAGGACTCATCTTCCTTCTGATCCACATTGCTGATAGCTTTCTTAAGGCTTGCAGAAATAGTGGCTGGGTAATACTTCTCTAAGAAACACTTCTTCAAACCTGCCCAATTTGTTATGCTCCCTGGGGGAAGATAGTAAAACCAATCCTTCGCTGCATCTTTGAGAGAAAAAGGAAATGCTCTCAACTGAATTTGCTCATCAGTCATCCCAATCGGTTTCATGCTAGTACATACCACATGAAATTCTGCCAGATGTTTATTTGGATCTTCACCCTTCATGCCATGGAATGCCGGCAATAGATGAATTAGACCAGATTTGATCTCAACATTAGCACCTTCCTCCAACTGCTGATATGCGATGCACAACGGCTGTTGGTTCAAGTTAGGAGCTGTTAGCTCTCTCAGTGTTCGATTTTCTGCCATCACTTCCTCTTCTTGAATGTTGAAGATGTATGTTGATTCACTGGGGTTTGTTCTTGCCTCTCTTCGCAACCTGGAAATATTTCTTTCAATTTCTGGATCAAACTGCAAAACTTCTTTGTTAGCAGAACGGGTACTTATCATACCCTAGCGAACAAACAAAGAAAAAATAGCTAAGAACAATCCTAAAATAAATTCTACTAAGATAAACAATTAAACGGTAACGCCTAAGTCCCCGGCAACGGCGCCAAAATTTGGTGTGCCTCAGTCGTATGCAACCAAAAATATCACAACTAAGCTAACTGCAAATAAACGTAGTTAGGGAAGTCGAGTTCGAATCCACAGGGAAAAAGGGACTAATAACTGGAAACCTAAGTGGAAATACTCTAGGACGGTAGTAACCTAAGTAACGAGGGGGGTTTTCACGAGCAATGATGATAAATGAACTAAGTAAGAACAACGAACGTAATGAATAGGTAATCAATGAGAAGAACGGTCTTGGTTATGCGAAATCCACTAATGAACATACAAATTGATCATAGAAGTCTCCTCAATCAAGCTCTATTGAACACCTTGTTGTAGAATTCCTAGATTCTAAATTCTCATAAATAGTTAGAAATAGCAAAGCGCTCCTTTCTAACCCTTTCAAATGCACAATTCAAGACAAGCGCTCTAAATTATCCACAAGAAGAAAATAAACGGAGAAATCAACAAGGATTGAATAAATTAACACAAGCGGTCTAATTTCTTCAATAATATTATTCCCTCTTCAAGTTATCAACCAAAAGCATGCATCAATAACCTAAAGTTGCTACTTTGGAAAGATTAATTAGATGCAAGCGAATCCAATAATTTTAACCTAGCAATTGATTAAAGCAAATCATGAAATTAATTCAAGGAACAATATATATTCAATAGATATTAAGAGAAGAAAGATCTCACAATTCGTAGCCAAAAGCTTCAATCTTTAACCAAGAATCCGGAAGATTAAGCTTCCATGGATTCTAATTCCAAAACAAAGAATTCTGAAAATTCCAAGAAAACCTAGAAAGCTTTTTTTTCTCAAAACTTAATTCTCCTTTTCTAACTTCAAACTTAATTAAAACTAAGCTATTTATATGTTTCTATATTTTAATAACATAACACAATAATAATAATAAAATAATATCCAAAACACGAGCCAAAACAAAGCCAAATTGCTGAAAATTAACCAAAACAGCCCGAATTTCTGCCAGAGCCGCTGCCAGCTGCTCTGGACCCGCTGGCAGCTGCTCTGGCAGCCCCTCACTCTGGTATACCCGCTGCCAGCGGCTCTGGCCAGCTGCCAGCGGCCCTGGCAGCGGTTCTGCTGTTTTCGCCTTCTTTCCTTGCTTCTTCTTCTTGCTTTGCTTCACCTTTTCCTCAAGCTTTCTTCCTTGCTCTTCCATGCTCCATCACAACTCTCAAATCACGAGCCAAGGTCCATCCTTCTTACATAACTCTTCATTGGTTCCCGAGCTCACTCACTCACTTATACTCATAAATCCCGCCTTTTGCACATAAGTGAGATCACAGCCCAAAACTCACAAAAGCTAACAAAAGTACATATAAAGCATCAAAACACACCCTAAAATGCTTCTCTCAACCCATGATAAGAAGGCTTATCAGTACGAGGCGACTGCATGTCAATGACCGCCTGCACCTTCTCAGGGTTCGCCTCTATTCCTCTCTGATTGATAAGGAATCCGAGAAATTTCCCAGACTCAACTCCAAATACACATTTCTTGGGATTGAGCATGACATGGTGCCGCTTGAGTGTGGCGAAAGTTTCTCGGAGGTCCGACATATGATCTTTCTGAAGTTTAGTCTTGACAATCATATCATCAATGTATGCCTCGACGTTTCTCCCAATCTGATCAAAGAACACAGTGTTTATCATTCGTTGGAAGGTAGCCAGGGCATTCTTAAGACCAAACGGCATGACCGTGTAACAGTATAACCCCTGATCAGTGACGAAGGCCGTCTTCTCCTGATCTTTCTTCCATAAAGGAATTTGATGGAAACCAGAATAGGCGTCCATAAAACTCATCAAGGCATGGTCGGCTGTTGAGTCGACCAGGTTATCAATTTTAGGCAGAGGGTAACTGTCTTTGGGGCACGCCTTGTTTAAGTCTGTGTAGTCTACACACATTCGCCAGGTGTCATTCGGCTTTTTAACAAGCACCACATTTGCAACCCAGTCTGGGAAGTAACATTGCCGAATGAACCCTGCATCAAGTAATTTTTTAACTTCGGCGGCTGCCACCTGACTTCTTTCTTCGCCATGGTTCCGCTTCTTTTGCCGTACCGGCTTCTTTTTCGGATCCACGGCCAGTTTATGTACCGCCAGATCAGGACTAATGCCTGGCATTTCATGGACTTCGAATGCAAAGATGTCTTTGTATTCTTTCAATAGTTTGTGAAAGTTGTCACCAAGGTTTCTCAGAGCAGTCGTCCCAACTTTGACAGTTCGATCAGGACGTGAGTCGTCTAAGATCAGGTCCGCATGCTCACCAGCCGGCTGAGGGCGGAACTCATCCGGCCGCTCCTCTGCCAATGATTGCTATTTTCTTTCTTTTCTTGCGGCCCCTGTCTGGGATGCCTTTCTCTTTTTGCCGCCTGCTTCTTGAACAGGCGCACTCTCCTTGTCAAGGTCTGTTTTTTCACCGCTTGACCCAGTAGCCATAACAGTGGGCTTGACATCCGAGAGATAGCACTCTCGGGCCATCCTCTGATCTCCCTTAGGGAGCCGACTGTTCCATTATCCCTCTCAAACTTGAGCAACATAAGAGATGGGATTATAACAGCCTTGGAATTATTCAGGGTAGGTCGACCCAGAATCATGTTGTAGGCCGAGAGTTCCTCTACTACCAGGAACTGGACTACCATGTGTCGTCCTTCCCTTTTTCGCCCAGGAGGATGGGTAAATCTACTTGTCCCAGTGGGTGGACGACTCCTCCTCCAAACCCTACTAAAGGGTGGGAGGCCGGATGTATGCAATCAGTCTGATATTTTAGTTTCGACAGACATTTGCTACTGATGAGATCTGAGGAGCTTCCGGTATCTATGAGGATTCGGCCAACTCTCTGATTGGCCACTTTACATTCAATAACGAGAGGGTCGTCATGCGGCCCCCTTACCCCTCCTAGATCTTCTTCAGTGATGACAATCTCAGGAAATGAATATTTGGACGGTCGTTCTTGGTGAACGGAATTTACATCTAACCGCCTGATATTGTCTTTGTTGCCCCTAATAGTGGGGCCGCCTCCTGAGAAGCCGCCTGCAATGGTGTAGACGACTGCATCATCTGTATCAGAGCTGTCGGCCTGCTGATTCTTTTTGGCCGACTGCTTTTTTGAGGAAGTGTTCCCCGTAGATTTCTTGACATAAGTGTCAAGATCACCTTGCTCAGCCAGGCGGTCTAGGTACAGCATGAGACTGATGCAGTCATTGGTGTGATGACCAACATCGTCATGATAAGCACAGAATTTATCTTGGTTCCGGTTGTTTGCAGAACCCTTCATGGGGACCGGCTTCTCAATTGAGATCCGTCCCTTGATTTCTTTTAGGATAAACTGGTTATCCTTGTTAAACGCATACTTTGGGAGTATGGTTTGAATTCTTTTTTCTTTTTCTGGGCCGGCTGTTTAGAGGAATCAGCCGCCCAGATCTCTATTCTTTTCTCATCTTTGTTTGACGACAGTTTCTGTCGTCCTTCTCTTTTGTCGAACCTTTTCCCGTCCGACTGTTTTTATCGTACAAAGATCAGTCGCCTGTATATAGGCTTCTGCTTCAATCAAGGCCTCTTGAAGAGTCGCCACCCTTTTTCGAACCAAATCAAATTTGAAGGTAAACCCGTCTTTGAGACCTCTTGAAAAAGTCAGTATAAGCTACCTCATCCGGTAACCCTTGAATCTGTATTCTCATCAGGTTAAACCGCCTGATGTAAGAACGAAGCCCTCCTTCTCGCCCTGCTGAATTTTTCCCAAATCAAGGGTCGTTTTCTTCGCAGGGATGTTCATGGCGAAGTTGGAGGTAAATAAGTAAGCAAGCGTCCTGAAGCTATTTACACAACCAGTCGGTAGGTTGCCGAACCATTTGCTGTGCGATTCCTTTGAGAGTCGCTGGGAAACACTTGCACCAAGTGGGATCATCCAACCCTTGAAGGTACATCAGGTTGGTGAATGCCATCAGATGGTCTTCTGGGTTAGTAGTGCCGTCATAGGCACCTACTAGTACATTTTTCACTTTGGCCGGCTGAGCGGCTTCAGTAATTTCCTTGGAGAAGGCCGACGGCTGTTCACCAAGTCTAAGCAACCGTAGCTGCCAGTCCATAGGTTGGACGTTTTTTGCTGCAGGTCCACCAAACGGAGGTGGCTGCAAAAAATAATGTTGTTGCGGCACAAATGGTAAGTTTGGTACCGCCTGGTCACTATGAAAGCCGGACTGACGGGAGGTGCCGCCTGACTGACTCTCATGGTACGACTGAGTAGGCTCATCGAGGCATTTCGCAAACTGTCTTGAAAGTTTGAAGTAGAGGCCGACTCTGACAATCGGTCACTCTTCTTCTGCTCTAGCAGTAGCCGAGCATCTGTGAATGTTTGCTTCGACCCGTCCGCCTGAATATGACGAACAGGTTTCCTATTTCCTGTAGGATAACGGAATTTTGTGAAATCAAGGGCAGGTGGCTCTCGCTTCCTAGATTTAGGATGAGGAGTCGCCTCTCGCCCTTGAACTGGCTTCCTCTTCAGTGAAGTGGAGGGTTTTCTTGGCCGACTGCTCCTTGACTGGAGCAGGCGGCTTCTTGTTGATCAACTCTTGAATCTCTCCCTTGAATTCCCGCATGAAAGGTCATGAGTTCGTTCCTTGTGATGGAGCAGACCCATCAGTCGGCTGTTGCCGAACAGGCGGTGTGCCTGCTGGCTCACTTCCAGTTTGAAGATGTTCCCGTTCCCTCCTTTCGATATGACGGGTACGTCGGGCCCTTAGGGTCCCGTCTGAAGCTGTATGAGCTTCAACTTCAAATTCACTTTCGGTATTATGGTCAAACTGAACTTGAGGGTCGTCTAGGGGACGCCTCTCTTCAGGAGTCGGTACAGACTTGGATGCATCTCAGAAGTACTCTCCCCACAGACGGCGCCAAATGTTTCGGGGTTTTCTGATGTCCTGCGGGAGAGTTACAATTCCGAGACTGGAACCGGACGCCTGTACCTGCAAAATAACGGAGACTCCTGGGAGCTCCGCCTCCAACGGTCAAGTTAGTACCTGATTAAGGAGTAATTAATGCGGAAATTAAAGTGATTTGGTCTCTCTAGGTGAGAGTGTTTAATGTAGGTAATCTGCTTTGTTAGCGAGATCAGCCGGTTATTACTGTGTGTAATTAATGTGTTTTTTCCGTAATGTTTCTGTTCTCTCCCTTAATGAGGATTAAGGGAGGTATTTATAACCTTGGAAAACGTGCCCATCCTAGGTTTAGGTAAACCTAGGGCCGATTGGGCTTCCCTCGGAAGTTGGGCTGGGTGGCCGGTTTCTCCATTAGGCATGGAGTATGCCACATGTCTTGACATAACAGGTCCAAGGTGGACGAATAAGCGCGTGCCACGTGGGAAGCCCTGCCTGTTCCAACTGGGGGACACTTGGCAGGACCTGATTGGTCCACGTGGCGCATTCCGATTGGTGGGAGCAAAATCCCTAATCAAGCGTAGCCGTAGCTAGGCTAGGCTAGCTCATCGCAAGCCTAGGCACACCATGTGTGTGCTAGGCGTACCATGGTGTGCTAGGCACTATCGCAGTCTAGGCGCGGCCTGGCGGCCTATCACAAGCAATAGGCGCACCTAGCACCCCATCACAGCTATCGCAGCCTAGCATGTGGCTAGGGACCATTGCTACCCATCGCAGGTACCAGGCGCACCATCGCAAGCACTAGGTGTTGCGTGCGTGCGTGCGTGCCTGGCATGGCAGCACCATCGCAGGCACCATGCGCACCATCGCAGGCACTGGGTGCTACGTGCGTGCGTGCCTGGCATGGCAGCACCCATCGCTGGCACCAAAGTGGTAGCATGGGTTCCTACCTAGCATTGGCGCAGCATGTGTGCTGGCTTGTGTGCTAGCCTTTGCATGGCAGCACCAAGCATCGCACCATATGCGAGGGCCAGGGCGTCAGCATAGTGTTAGGCCACGCACAGCAGCCCAACATCACCACGCACCAAGGCGCTGTGTGATGCGTGGGCGTGCGTGTGCGAGAGATGCTGCGAAGGTGGTGTGCGTGGTGTGCGAGGCAAAGGGGGGCCAGCATGTGTGGCTCGTTAGCAGCACGCATGCGGGGTGTGCGTGCATGTACGAAGGGTGAAGCATGGATGCGTGTGGTGCGTGGGATGCCAGGGGCAGCACCAGCGCCAAGCATCGCCCAGCACCAAGCAGCACTGCCTGGCTGGGATGCGAAGGCTACTGGTGGGCTGGTGCTAACAAGGCTGGGCATGCTGGCAGTGCCAGCTAGCTGCTAGCCCAACAGCATGCTTGAGGCGGCTTTGTGAGGAGAGTGGGGACCAAGGCTTAGAGCCATGGCTTGGGGAGCAAGGCAATGGTCCCCCCCAAGGTACATGGTCCTCACCTAACTCTCTCTCTCTCCTTGACACTTGTTGCATTGTGATTGTATTTATTTATTAATTTATTTTAGAAATAAATTAATTAGCAAAATTATTCATTCTCCCACATTGGTTGGGGAATGAAGTTCAAGGGTTCATTTCCCTATAAATACCAAGCTTGGGTATTGAGAAATGAACAACCATGAGTGGAATTAAAAAGGCCACTCTAAGAAAGAATAAACCTTTGATTTGTAAAACTCATAGTTATTTTGACCGGGTCTTGACTAACCTTCAAGACTTAGGATGCTCGGGTCGGGTCGACGGTACGATCCGTCGGAGATCTCGTCTTTTCGGGATTTTGAAGTAAGAGCTCTTTGGGAGCGAAGCATGCGTCAAAGGTATAATTCTTGTTCTTAATCTTTTGATTAATTTTATTATGCTTGTTAATTGCTTTAATTAAGGAGCGGGTCTTGGTGGGTTTCCTTCCGCGTAGTGTCGGATCACTACGAAACCTTACAGCGGTATCGGAGCCACACTCCTTTTAATTTTTGCAATTATTGTTTAATTAAAGGGGCTTTAAGACAATTTAATTTTCTGGTTCATGTTCATCTAATTTCAATCAAATTTAAGTCAAACACATTCAAACAAAGCTAATTAAGTCAAACGGAAGTCAAACACATTCAAACAAAGCTTTTTGAATAAAATGAATCTCAAATGCATTCAACAAAGCTAAATGAATCAAATGAAAGTCAAATGCATTCTACAAAGCTAATTTAATCCAATGAAAGCAAAACACATTCAATTAAATCTTTTTAAATCAAGTTAAAGTATAATACATTCAACAAAGCTAATTGAATCAAATGAAATTCAAACCAATTCAAACAAATCTTTTTGAATAAAATGAATGTCAAATGCTTTCTACAAAGCAAAATTGAATCCAATGAAAGTCTAATGCATTCAACAAAGCTAATTGAATCAAATTAAAGTCAAACACATTCAAAAAAAGCTAATTAAGTCAAATGAAAGTCAGACACATTCAAACAAAGCTTTTTAAATCAAATGAAAGTCAAATGCATTCAACAAAGCTAATGGAATCAAATGAAAGTCAAATGCATTCTACAAAGCTAATTAAATCAAATGTAAGTCAAACACGTTCAAATAAAGCTAATTGAATCCAATGAAAGTCAAACACATTCAAATAAAGCTTTTTAAATCAAATTAAAGTCTATTGCATTCAACAAACCTAATTGAATCAAATGAAAGTAAAACACGTTCAAACAAAGCTAATTGTATCAAATAAAAGTAAAACACATTCAAACAAGCTTTATGAATCAAATGAAAGCCAAATGCATTCAACAATGCTAATTCAATAAAATAAAAGTCAAATGCATTCTACAAAGCTAATTGAATCAAATGAAAGTCAAACACGTTCAAAAAAAAGCTAATTCAATCAAATGAAATTCAAACACATTCAAACAAAGCTTTTTTAATCGATTGAAATTCAAATGCATTCAACAATGCTAATTGAACAAATGAAAGTCAAAACACAATTAACCAAAGCTTTTTAAATCAAATTAAAGTCAAACACGTTCAAACAAAGCTAATTGAATCCAATGAAAGTCAAACACATTCAAATAAAGCTTTTTAAATCAAATGAAAGTCAAATGCATTCTACAAAGCTAATTTAATCCAATGAAAGCAAAAACACATTCAATTAAATCTTTTTAAATCAAGTTAAAGTATAATGCATTCAACAAAGCTAATTGAATCAAATGAAAGTCAAACCCATTCAAACAAATCTTTTTGAATAAAATGAATGTCAAATGCTTTCTACAAAGTAAATTGAATCCAATGAAAGTCTAATGCATTCAACAATTCTAATTGAATCAAATTAAAGTCAAACACATTCAAAAAAAGCTAATTAATTCAAATGAAAGTCAGACACATTCAAACAAAGCTTTTTAAATCAAATGAAAGTCAAATGCATTCAACAAAGCTAATGGAATCAAATGAAAGTCAAATGCATTCTACAAAGCTATTTAAATGAAATGTAAGTCAAACAAGTTCAAATAAAGCTAAATGAATCCAATGAAAGTCAAACAAATTCAAATAAAGCTTTTTAAATCAAATTAAAGTCTATTGCATTCAACAAACCTAATTGAATCAAATGAAAGTAAAACACGTTCAAACAAAGCTAATTGTATCGAATAAAAGTCAAACACATTTAAAACAAGCTTTATGAATCAAATGAAAGCCAAATACATTCAACAATACTAATTCAATAAAATAAAAGTCAAATGCATTCTACAAAGCTAATTGAATCAAATGAAAGTCAAACACGTTCAAACAAAGCTTTTTGAATCGAATGAAATTCAAATGCATTCAACAATGCTAATTGAACGCATGAAAGTCAAACATAATTAACCAAAGCTTTTTGAATCAAATTAAAATCAAATGAATTCAAAAAGCTATTTGAATACAATGAAAGTTAAAAGCATTTTACAAAGCTAATTAAATCAAATGTAAGTCAAACACGTT
>NW_018744086.1:0-134786 GCF_001683475.1 Chenopodium quinoa
CCTTTTGATTAGGGGATTTTTCCCCACCAATCACCATCTGACAAGTGGACCAATCAGGTTCCGCCATGTGTCCGTCACATGGGCCAATAGGAGCCTGCCACGTGTCAAGCAATGATCCGTCCACTATGGACCAATTACGACACGACACGTGTCCTTCCCATGACACCTGGGATAACCAGTCACCTAGGCCCAACTTCCGAGGGAAGCCCAATCAGCCCAAGGTTAACCTAAACCTAGATTAACACGTTTCCCGAGGTTATAAATACCTCCCTTAATCCTCATTAAGGGAGATTACATGCTAAAAACGCAGATTACACACATTAAACACTCTCACCTAGAGAGACCCAATCACTTTATTTTCCGCATTAATTACTCCTTAATCAAGTACTAACTTGACCGTCGGAGGCGGATCTCCAATCATCCGGAGCATCCGTTTGTTTTGCAGGTACAGGCGTCCGGTTCCAGTCTCGGAATTGTAACTCTCCCGCAGGACATCAGAAAACCCCGAAACATCTGGCGCCGTCTGTGGGGAGAGTACTTCTGAGATGGCATCCACGTCTGTACCGACTCCTGAAGAGAGGCGTCCCCTAGACGACCGTCAAGTTCAGTCGGACCACGATACTGAGAATGAATTTGAAGTTGAAGCTCACACAACTTCAGACGGGACCCTAAGGGCCCGACGTACCCGTCATACCGAAAGGAGGGAACGGGAACATCTTCAAACTGGAAGCGAGCCAGCAGGCGCACATCCTGTTCGGCAGCAGCCGACTGATGGGTCTGCTCCCATCACAAGGAACGAACTCATGACCTTCATGAGGGACTTCAAGGGAGAAATTCAAGAGTTGATCAACAAGAAGCCGCCTGCTCTGGACAAGGAGCAGTCGGCTAAGAAACCAGTTCAAGGGCGAGAGGCGACCCCTCATCCTAAATCTAGGAAGTGGGAGCCACCTGCCCTTGATTTCACAAAATACCGTTTCCCTACTCCAGGAAATAGGAAACCTGTTCGTCATATTCAGGCGGACGGGTCGAGGAAAACATACACAGACGCTCGGCTACTGCTAGAGCAGAAGAAGAGTGACCGATTGTCAGAGTCGGCCTCTACTTCAAACTTCCAAGACAGTCTGCGAAATACCTCAATAAGGCATACTCAGTCGTATCATGACGGTCAGTCAGGCGGCACCTCCCGTCAGTCCGGCTTTCATAGCGACCAGGCGGTACCAAACTTACCGTTTGTACCGCAACAACAATATTTTTTACAGCCACCTCCGGTTGGTGGACATGCAGCAAAAAATGTTCAACCTATGGACTGGCAGCTATGGTTGCTTAGACTTAGCGAACAGCCGTCGGCCTTCTCCAAGGAAATTACTGAAGCCGCTCAGCCGGCCAAAGTGAAAAATGTATTAGTAGGCGCCTATGACGGCACTACTAACCCAGAAGACCATCTGATGGCATTCACCAACCTGATGTACCTTCAAGGGTTGGATGATCCCACTTGGTGCAAGCGTTTCCCAGCGACTCTCAAAGGAATCGCACAACAATGGTTTGGCAACCTGCCGACTGGTTGTGTAAATAACTTCAAGACGCTTGCTTACTTATTCACCTCCAACTTCGCCATGAACATCCCTGCGAAGAAGACGACCCTTGATTTAGGAACAATTCAGCAGGGCGAGAAGGAGGGTCTTCGTTCTTACATCAGGCGGTTTAACCTAATGAGAATACAGATTCAAGGGTTACCGGATGAAGTAGCCTATACTGACTTTTTCAGAGGTCTCAAAGAAGGGTCGACCAAATTTGATTTGGTCCGAAAGAGGGTGGAGATTCTTCAAGAGGCAACTGATCTTTGTAGTACGGTAAAACAGTCAGACGGGAAAAGGTCCGACAAAAGAGAAGGACGACAGAAGCAGTCGTCAAACAAAGACGAGAAGAGAAAAGAGGTCTGGGCAACTGTTTCCTCTAAACAACCGTCCCAAAAGAAGAAAAAAGAATTCAAACCATACTCCCCAAAGTATGCGTTTAACAAGGATAGCCAATTTATCCTAAAGGAAATCAAGGGACGGATCTCAATTGAGAAGCCGGTCCCCATGAAGGATTCTGCAAACAACGGAAACCAAGAAAAATTATGTGATTATCATAAAGATGTTGGTCATCACACCAATGAATGCATCAGTCTCATGCGGTATCTGGACCGCCTGGCTGAGCAAGGTGATCTTGACACTTATGTCAAGAAATCTACGGGGAACACTTCCTCAAAAAAGCAGTCGGCCAAAAAGAATCGAAAGGCCGACAGCTCCGATACAGATGATGCAGTCGTCTACACCATTGCAGGCGGCTTCTCAGGAGGCGGCCCCACTATTAGGGGCAACAAAGACAATATCAGACGGTTAGATGTAAATTCCGTTCACCAAGAACGGCCCTCGAAATATCCATTTCCTGAGATTGTCATCACTGAAGAAGATCTAGGAGGGGTAAGAGGGCCGCATGACGACCCTATCGTTATTGAATGTAAAGTGGCCAACCAGAGAGTTGGCCGAATCCTCATAGATACCGGAAGCTCCTCAGATCTCATCAGTAGCAAATGTCTGTCGAAACTAAAATATCAGACTGATTGCATACATCCGGCATCCCACCCTTTAGTAGGGTTTGGAGGAGGAGTCGTCCACCCAGTGGGACGAGTGGATTTACCCATCCGGCTGGGCGAAAAAGGGGAAGGACGACACATGGTAGTCCGGTTCCTGGTAGTAGAAGAACTCTTGGCCTACAACATGATTCTGGGACGACCAACCCTGAATAATTCCAAGGCTGTTATAATCCCATCTCTTATGTTGCTCAAGTTTGAGAGGGATAATGGAACAGTCGGGTCCCTAAGGGGAGATCAGAGGATGGCCCAAGAGTGTTATCTCTCGGATGTCAAGCCCACTGTTATCGCCACTAGGTCGAGTGGTGGAAAAATAGACCTTGACAATGTCAAGGAGAGTGCGCCTGTTCAAGAAGCAGGTGACAAGAAGAGAAAGGCATCCCAGACAGGGGCCGCATGAAAAGACAGAAAATAGCAATCATTGGCAGAGGAGCGGTTGGATGAATTCCGCCCTCAGCCGGCTGGTGAGCATACGGACTTGATCTTAGACGATTCACGTCCTGAGCGAACAGTCAAAGTTGGGACGGCTGCTCTCAGAGCCCTGGGTGACGACTTTCACAAACTATTGAAAGAATACAAGGACATCTTTGCATTCGAAGTCCATGAAATGCCAGGCATTAGTCCTGATTTGGCGGTACATAAACTGGCCGTGGATCTGAAAAAGAAGCCGGTACGGCAGAAGAAGCGGAACCATGGCGAAGAAAGAAGTCAGGCGGCAGCCGCCAAAGTTAAAAAATTACTTAACGCAGGGTTCATTCGACAATGTTACTTCCCAGACTGGGATGCAAATGTGGTGCTTGTTAAAAAGCCGAATGGCACCTGGCGAATGTGTGTAGACTACACAGACTTAAACAAGGCGTGCTCCAAAGACAGTTACCCTCTGCCTAAAATTGATAACCTGGTCGACTCAACAGCCGGCCATGCTTTGATGAGCTTTATGGACGACTACTCTGGTTTCCATCTAATTCCTTTATGGAAGAAAGATCAGGAGAAGACGGCCTTCGTCACTGATCAGGGGTTATACTGTTACACGGTCATGCCGTTTGGTCTTAAGAATGCCCCGGCCACTTTCCAGCGAATGATAAACACTGTGTTCTTTGATCAAATTGGGAGAAATGTCGAGGCATATATTGATGATATGATTGTCAAGTCAAAACTTCAGAAAGATCATCTGTCGGACCTCCGAGAAACTTTCGCCACACTCAGACGGCACCATGTCATGCTCAATCCCAAGAAATGTGTCTTTGGAGTTGAGTCTGGGAAATTTCTCGGATTCCTTATCAATCAGAGAGGAATAGAGGCGAACCCTGAGAAGGTGCAGGCGGTCATTGACATGCTGTCGCCTCGTACCATCCGAGAGGTTCAGAAGTTAACAGGTTGTCTGGCGACCTTGGGAAGATTTCTAAGCCGATCAGGCGACAAATGCCTATACTTTTTCCAGGCAATTAAGAAAAAGGCAAGGTTTGAATGGGGGCCGGATGCTGAGGCGGCCTTCCAGAAATTGAAAGTTCACTTGCATTCCTTGCCGAGGCTGGTCAGCCCTTTGCCCAAAGAAGTACTCTACATGTACCTGTCCGCCTCTGATCATGTGTTAAGCGCTGTTCTCCTTGCTGAAAGAGACGGATGTCAGCTCCCGGTCTACTTTGTCAGTCATGTACTGAAAAATGCCGAGTTGAGGTATCCCTTAGTGGAGAAATTTGGTCTTGCACTCTTCATGGCTGTTAAAAAATTGAAGCCCTACTTTTTGGCACATGCAGTCGTCGTGTATACAGACCAACCTATCAAGCGGCCACTGACCATCATGGAGTCGTCAGGCCGAATAATCAAATGGGCCATAGAAATTCAGAGCCTCGAAGTTACTTTCAAGCCTAGAAAAGCAGTGAAGGGGCAAGCCTTTGCTGACTTTATTGTTGAGATGACTCGTCCTTCGGACACTCAAGTTACTGACCCAGTCTGGAAGGTATATGTGGACGGAAGCTCTACTTCAATTGGTTGTGGAGCAGGCGTCATATGTCAGTCGCCAGAGGGCGACAGGTACGAGTATGCTCTACGCTTCCGTTTTACTTGATGTAAAAACTAATAGAAAGTCTTAGTTAATACAAGCTTAATGGATCAAACTTAAGTGGAAAGAAACAAAGGTTGGTGTTTTAAGTCAAATTACGGGTAAGGTTTGTAGGTTGCTTTGGAAATGGTTAAGGAACGTTTTTAGAGGAAAGAAGGATTAGTTTGTAAGGATTACTCACTTAAACAAACAAGATATGTAGGCAAGGATTACTCACTTAAAACCCACTAGTTGTTTAATTTGCATGGAAGGAAAACTCACTTAACCACTCAAATTCGTCAAGTTAAACTTGGTAGAAAAAACGATTTATCTTAGCAACAAGAATAAATAGTTTTTAAGGAGAAAACTTTCTTAATTCATATATCATAATCCGCCATACACTTACATTTCATAAGCTTAAATAAAGAAAGCAAACTAGTACTAAACTACACGCATTAAACAAGCTTAATGTGTGTTTATTGTAACTAAACATGAAAGCTAAAACCTAGCCTAGAATCACGCCTAAACTAAACAGATTTTATTAACTGATTTTAGGCTTTAATCACCCTTAATTAACCTCTTAAAAACTGCTGAAAAGAAGCTTAAAAAACAGCCATAAAGAACCAGCAAAAACGTGGAGTAACCTCCCCTTGATTCATGCCTTTCTTCATGCTAAATGTTTATGACTTGCAATGAAGTTTTTCCTTGCTTCAAGGACGCCTTTTCCTATGCCTAAGGCTTTCCAAAACGTGCCTAGGATGCCCATTAACATTCATAACCAGAATGTAAACAAGTAAACCCTTGGTTAGCAAGAAACGGTCCATGCACACAAAAAGTATCTAACACTTGATCTTCAAATGACTTAGCAAGAATGATTTCTTCGTGAATTGGACTTGTAGGATGATCATGCTTGATTGGACTAATGGACTCGTCATGATTTGCATCATCCTCCCCTTCTTCGAAAAGAGTTGCCCTCAACTCATCATCTTCTAGATAAGGAGCCAAGTCACCCACGTTGAAAGTTGATGAAACTCCGAATTGCCCTCCAAGGTCCACTTTGTAAGCATTATCATTGATCTTTTCCATGATTTGAAAAGGCCCTTCTGCCCTAGGCATCAATTTGTGTTTTCTTTGTTTAGGAAACATTTCTTTGCGCAAGAATATCCACACAAGATCACCCACCTCGAACTTCTTCATACTTCTCAAGTTTTTGTTAGCTAGCTTCTTGTATGACTCATTTGCCCTTTCTATGTTCTTCCTAACTTCTTTATGGACATCAATCATGAATTCTATATGCTCCTTGGCTGTCCCATGCACGAACTTATCTTTAGGAAGCGAAATGTAATCAATCGTCACATAAGGATTCACACCATACACAACTTCAAAAGGTGAATACTTTGTAGTTTTGCTTGGAGTTCTATTGTAGGCAAACTCTGCATGAGCTCACTTCAAGTCCCAATCTTTACCTCCCTTATTCACTAAGGCACAAAGCAAAGAACCAAGAATTCGGTTCACCACTTCGGTTTGACCATCTGTTTGTGGATGATGGCTTGTTGAGAAAAGTAGCTTAGTACCCACGAGCCTCCACAAGGACTTCCAAAAATGACTCACAAACTTAGTGTCACGATCCGAAACTATGGTTCTAGGCAAACCATGTAATCTAGCCACTTCCTTAAAAAAAAGTTGCGCCACATTGAACGCATCATCCACCTTCTTACAAGCTATGAAATGAGCCATCTTTGAAAACCGATCAACGACCACCATGATAGAATCTTTTCCACGAGCTGTTCTAGGCAAGGACATTATGAAATCCATACTCAAATCTTCCCAAGGTCTTTTGGGAGTGGGAAAAGGCTTATACTCTCCCTTATGAAACGTCATTTTGGCTCTTTGACAAATAGAACACCTAGCCAAAACTTGGTGCACATTAGCTAACATTTTTGGCCAATAAAAATGACTTTGTAAGATTTCTAGGGTCTTTTGTATACCCATATGACCAGCAAGTCCTCCTCCATGAGCTTCCTTGATCAACAATTCTCGAATTGCACCTTTAGGAACACAAAGTTTGTTCCCTTTGAAAAGGAAACCATCTACTATGACAAATGAACCGTGGACTCCATTTTTGCAAGACTCCATGATTTCCTTGAGTTCAAGATCATCTTTGTATGATTCCTTCATGACCTCGAAACCAAGAATTTTATTTTCCATGATTCCAAGAAGACTATGCCTTCTTGATAATGCATCCGCCACAATATTGGTTTTGCCCTTCTTGTACTTGGTTGCAAAGTTGAAAGATTGTAGGAATTCCACCCACTTAGCATGCCTTGCATTCAACTTCTTTTGCCCATGAGAACCTTAAAGATTCATGATCCGAATGTAAGATGAAAGGTTGTGGCCTCAAATAATGTGACCAATGATCCAAAGCTCGAACCATGGCATAGAATTCTTTGTCATAAGTGGAGTAATTCAATTTGCCTTGGCTCAATTTCTCACTAAAATACGCAATAAGCTTCTTTTCTTGGATTAGGACAACACCTATTCCTTTTCCACTTGCATCACACTCAACTTCAAATGGTTTCATGAAATCTGGAAGGGCTAAAACCGGCGCTTCACACATCTTTTTTTTCACCAACTCAAACGCCTTTTGCGCCTGTGGAGTCCATTGAAAACTTCCCTTCTTTGTACATTCGGTGATGGGAGCCATAAGGGTGCTAAAATGTTCAATAAACCGCCTATAGAATGAAGTAAGTCCATGAAATGAACGAACCTCCGTTACTGTTTTTGGAATTGGCCATGAAGAAATGGCTTCCACTTTGCTTGGATCAACTTTAATTCCTTCACCTGAAATAATATAACCAAGGAAAACAATATCCGTTAACAAAAAATGGCATTTCTCCAACTTTCCATACAATTTTTGCTCTCTCAAGGTTTTGAAAATCTCTTCCAAATGTTTCAAGTGCTCCTCCTCATTTTTACTATAGATGAGAATGTCATCTAAGTAAACAACTACGAACTTCCCCAAAAATGGCCTCAACATTTCGTTCATAAGTCTCATGAAGGTGCTTGGAGCATTTGTTAATCCAAATGGAATAACAAGCAACTCATACAAACCATGCTTAGTTTTAAAGGTTGTTTTCCATTTGTCACCTTCCCTCATTCTAATTTGGTGATATCCACTCCTCAAATCTATCTTGGAAAACACTTGAGCTCCACTCAACTCATCTAACATATCATCAAGTCTAGGCATAGGAAACCTATACTTAATGGTTATGTTATTCACCGCCCTACTATCAATACACATCCTCCATGTTCCATCCTTTTTTGGCACTAACAAAGCTGGAACGGCACAAGGACTCATGGATTCTCTCACGTAACCCATTTGCATCAACTCCTCAATTTGTCTTTGTAATTCCTTAGTTTCCATGGGATTGCATCTATAAGGGGGTTTATTTGGAAGGGGGGCTCCCGGAATCAAATCTATTTGATGTTCTATACCACGAATAGGAGGCAACCCTTGTGGTAATTCATTAGGAAAAACATCTTCATACTCCTTGATCAATGCGGCTAGCCTAGGGTTTTATTGGACAAAACCTTTGTGTTCCTCTTTAGAAAACAATAAGAACACTTCATCTTCCTTCTCCAAAGAGTTTTCGAATTCTTTTCAGGAAAGCAACAAAATGTCCTTTCTTTTGGGTTCTTTTTGTGGTGGTGGGGATTGTGTTTGGGAAAGGCTTTTTTGTGGTGGTAAGGGGTGCAACACTTTCTTGCTGCCTTGGTGAGTAATGGTGTAGGTGTTTGATAGGCCATCATGTACTGATTTTTTGTCACTTTTCTATGGCCTCCCTAACAAAATGTGACAAGCATCCATGGGAATGACATCACATAAAATTTCATCCACATACGAACCAATCTGAAATTTTACTAGACATTGTTTTCTAACCCCCGTACTCTTGCTCTTATCAAGCCAAGTCAACTTGTAAGGAGTAGGATGTCTAGTAGTCTTCAAGTCAAGTTTCTTAACAAGATCACTTGACACAACATTAGCTTCACTACCACTATCAACAATAAAGTCACACACATCTTCATTAACCTTGCATTTGGTTAAGAAGACATTCTCTCTTTGAATTGGGGTTTTCTCAACCTCCACGTGCATTTAGAGGGCTCTCCTCATTACTAGACTATTTTTTTCGGGAAAACAGTCATCAACTTGCTCCTCTTCCTCATTAGAATCATAAGACTCTAAAGGTACATTTTCACTACCATTTTCGTCCTCCTTCTCTTCTTCAAGGACAAAAGGTTGTGCCATCATGTTCTTAAGCTCTCGTATGGTTAAAGCTCTTGCATTAGGACAATCTCTCTTGTAGTGTCCTCTTCCGTGACATTTGAAACAAACAATGTCACTTAAGTCTCCGGTTTTGGCTTTTCCTTTTTCTTTTTGTGAAAGATCAAACGAGGTAGGGTTCTTTTTGGTAGTGGAATTTGGAAAGGAAGGGGTTTCTTTTGGTGGGTTAAATGGATGTTTGAATTTTGGGTCAAAAGGGTTCGAAGGTTTCTTCTTCTTCTTTTGATTGTCAAATTTCACCGAAAGCTTACAAGCTTCATCAAAGGTCATATTGGGTTGCACTTCTACTTTCTCATAAATGTCCTTATCCAAACCAGCCATAAAACCTCCCTAATTTGAGTTCTTCATTTTCCACTATTTCGCACACAATGGAAAGTTTCTCAAACTCTTTAATGTATTCCTCCACACTACTCCCTCCTTGCTGCAAAGTGCTCCATTTCACATACATGGGTTGCTTGTAATTAGAAGGAACAAATCGTCCCCTAAGTTTCTTCCTAAGCTTGGTCCATGTAGAAATACGAGTTTTCCCATTGCTTTCTCGTTTTCTTTGGACTCCTTTCAACCAAGTTTCAGCATACTTGGCTATCTTTACCTTAGCAATCTTGTACTTTTGTTCATCTTCCTCAACGTCTTTGAACTCAAATTACCTCTCAAGTGATTGCTCCCACTCCAAGTACTTCTTAGGGTCAAGAGTACCATCAAAAAGGTCTACATCCACCTTTAGGCTCTTGTCATCATATCTAGGAGGGTTTTGACGCCCATCCCTTTGTTCTTGTGTCAACAAACGAGCCATTAGAGTCATTATATTACCATGTAATTGCTCATTGGTTTCCAAGAGTCTTTGTTGGTTTTCCTCCATCATTCTAAGTCTCCTTTGGTCAATGGTTTCATTTGGGTTTGCTTGATCCATTTGGACAGAAATTCCCCCTACCCAACGCGCCAAATGATGTAAAAACTAATAGAAAGTCTTAGTTAATACAAGCTTAATGGATCAAACTTAAGTGGAAAGAAACAAAGGTTGGTGTTTTAAGTCAAATTACGGGTAAGGTTTGTAGGTTGCTTTGGAAATGTTAAGGAACGTTTTTAGAGGAAAGAAGGATTAGTTTGTAAGGATTACTCACTTAAACAAACAAGATATGTAGGCAAGGATTACTCACTTAAAACCCACTAGTTGTTTAATTTGCATGGAAGGAAAACTCACTTAACCACTCAAATTCGTCAAGTTAAACTTGGTAGCAAAAACGATTTATCTTAGCAACAAGAATAAATAGTTTTTAAGGAGAAAACTTTCTTAATTCATATATCATAATCCGCCATACACTTACATTCCATAAGCTTAAATAAAGAAAGCAAACTAGTACTAAACTACACGCATTAAACAAGCTTAATGTGTGTTTATTGTAACTAAACATGAAAGCTAAAACCTAGCCTAGAATCACGCCTAAACTAAACAGATTTTCTTAACTGATTTTAGGCTTTAATCACCCTTAATTAACCTCTTAAAAACTGCTGAAAAGAAGCTTAAAAAACAGCCATAAAGAACCAGCAAAAACGTGGAGTAACCTCCCCTTGATTCATGCCTTTCTTCATGCTAAATGTTTATGACTTGCAATGAAATTTATCCTTGCTTTAAGGACGCCTTTTCCTATGCCTAAGGCTGTCCAAAACGTGCCTAGGATGCCCATTAACATTCATAACCAGAATGTAAACAAGTAAACCCTTGGTTAGCAAGAAACGGTCCATGCGCACAAAAAGTATCTAACACTTGATCTTCAAATGACTTAGCAAGAATGATTTCTTTGTGAATTGGACTTGTAGGATGATCATGCTTGATTGGACTAATGGACTCATCATGATTTGCATCATTACTAGCCGGAATCCGCATGTGCAAGGCGGCAGGGGCAAGAAAAATAGACGCCTGTTCCGATTCACAATTGATAGTGAGTCAGTACAATGGCGAATACGAAGCAACCCATCCGGCCATGATCAAGTATTTACAGGCGGTCCGACAAGTAGTCGGCTCCCTTGAGGATTTCCATCTGACCCAAGTGCCGAGATCAGAAAACAACCAGGCGGATGCACTTTCAAAATTAGCATCATCCGCCTCCTGTGATACTCCTCGAACTGTTTTTTGGGAAGTAATGGAGAGGAGAAGCATTGAGGAAGAACCTATTGGAATCCTAGACAGAAGCTCATCCTGGATGGATCCAATCAGGGCATATCTGACAAATGGTACCCTGCCGGATGATCATCAACAGGCGGCAGCACTGAAAAAACGAGCAACCAGTATTGAAATAATAAAGGGAGAACTTCACAAAAGGGGGTACCTTAAACCCTTCTTAAAG
Source organism: Chenopodium quinoa (assembly GCF_001683475.1). Lineage (NCBI taxonomy): Eukaryota > Viridiplantae > Streptophyta > Magnoliopsida > Caryophyllales > Amaranthaceae > Chenopodium > Chenopodium quinoa. The sequence continues at coordinate 11,364 of NW_018744086.1, forward strand.
TGTGTTACACCAGAAAAGGGAGGAGATATACTAGACGATCTTCACTCTGGTTACTGTGCTTCCCATATAGGCGGTAGGACGCTTGCTCAACGGGCATGGCGGCAGGGCTACTTTTGGCCTACTTTAGAAGTAGATGCGATGGTGATGGTGAAAAAATGTGACAAGTGCCAAAGGATTGGCAAACTAATTCACCGTCCGGCTACTGACCTCACTACCATTCATAGCCCACTACCGTTTGCTAAGTGGGGCATGGATATTCTGGGTCCATATACGCCTGCTACATGCGGAAGGAGGTACATACTTGTTGCCGTCGACTACTTCACTAAATGGGTAGAGGCGGAGGCTGTAAAGGGAATCAAGACGAAGGATGTAATTTCATTCATTTGGAAAAATGTCATCACTCGGTTCGGGGTTCCCATGTCTATGGTTTTTGATAATGGTCCCCAATTTGAGACGCCTGTTCTCAAAAGCTGGTTGGGTGACCAAGGAATTGCACACTACTTTGCATCTGTCGGCCGTCCACAAGCAAACGGCCAGGTAGAAGCCTTTAATAAAATCATCTCAGACGGTCTCAAGAAAAAGATTGAACGAGCAGGCGGCCTATGGGCGGATGAATTACCACATGTTCTCTGGGCCATTAGGACGACTGAAAAAGGGGCGAGTGGAGAAACTCCATTCCTCCTAACTTATGGTGCGGAAGCTGTTCTTCCAATAGAACACTACGAGCCGACTCTTCGAGTAATGCTATATGACAAAGAGGCAAACTGGGAAGCCATGCGCCTGGCATTAGACTCACTTCCTGAAAGGAGGGGCAATGCTGTCTTGCGCCATGAAATTTACCGCCTAAGAATGACTAGATCATACAACAAAAAAGTACACAGGCGTCCACTCAAAATGGGGGACTTTGTACTTAGAAAAATGGAAGCAGTTGGTAGGGCTAATGAGTCTGGCAAACTAACTCCCAACTGGGAAGGACCCTACCGAATCTGTGAAGAGGTCAGGGACGGTACCTACCGTCTGGGAACACTAGACGGACAACCGTTGCCTCGAACTTGGAATGTAGATAATCTTAAGAAATATTTCTTTTGAATGATGTAAATAGTCAAGGGCTACTTAATAAAAGTTTGCATACTTAATATTCAATTTTGTACTAAGAGGGGCACGCCTACTAACAAACAATCGGCTACTCTCCATGTTTAATTTTATTTCTTTCTTAAGAGGGGCAGGCCGCCTATACATTTACAGTCGACTACTCTCCGTTGAGTATTTTACTCTTTCAGAGGGGTATGCCGTCTGTAGCTTTATAGTCGGCTACTCTCCATTGAGTATTTTACTCTGTCTTCAGAGGGGCATGCCGCCTGTACCTTTACAGTCGGCTACTCTCCATTGAGTATTTTACTCTATCTTTAGAGGGGCAGGCCGCCTATACATATTTACAGTCGGCTACTCTCCATTGAGTATTTTACTCTATCTTCAAAGGGGCATGCCGCCTGTACCTTTACAGTCGGCTACTCTCCATTGAGTATTTTACTCTATCTTCAGAGGGGCATGCCGCCTGTACATTTACAGTCGGCTACTCTCCATTGAGTATTTTACTCTATCTTCAGAGGGGCATGCCGCCTGTACCTTTACAGTCGGCTACTCTCCATTGAGTATTTTACTCTATCTTCAGAGGGGCATGCCGCATGTACCTTTACAGTCGGCTACTCTCCATTGAATATTTTACTCTATCACCATAGGGCCACGCCGTCTGGACATATAGTCGGCTACTCTCCATAGAAGAGGGCCGACTGGTTCCAAACACACAGCCACCCCCCTTATACTTAACTAAAAGTGATCAGGGTCTTGCCGACCCTGTGTCTAAACAGGCGGCTACCCTCCTTTTACTTAGCACCTACGTTCACCAAGAACTAACCAAGGCCACAGGACGAATGATCAGACCAGACGCCAAGCCAACTGATCCAATCTTCCAAACTAATACGACCTGTCCCAACATCATAGCAGGCGTCCGGCGGCATCCCTCCGGATGAAATTCGTCGCAGAGAGCAGCTCCCTTTTGGGTGGAACATTTCTCTATAAACTAATTACACGGCACCTATACGACTGCCCCCAAGGGCAACCACGTAGCCGTTTTTGAGACAAGGATAACTCTATCACTAACCAAACCAGTGGTAGCAGTTGACATCTGAGTCAGATGACCGCATGTATTACTTGGGATAAATGCAGGGGGTACCTCTTGAGTTAATAGCCAACAAACATTGGCGAATCAAAAGGTTCAGCCGGCCTCCGCCGCCTGGTACCTTTACTACTCAAGCAGGAGTGACGGCGACTGAGTAACACCAAAGTTAGCTCATAGTCACTCTCTCAAACTTAGTATGGAGCCTAAAAGGTATGAGTCGTCCACCTGTTTTTAGCAAACAGGGGCTCTCAACCACTACTCCTGCTAGGTTAACAACCTATGAGATAAAAGCCAACAAACATTGGCGAATAAAGGGGAACAACCGGTACCCACCGCTTGATACCTCTACTACTCAGTTACTTGGCGACTAGGTAACAATCATGTTTACTTGGTCACTCCTTAAAAATTTAGTATGAAACTAAAAAGGTGTTCATACAGCACCGGCTCACACTAGATTAAATATGGCGGGGAACAGTCGGCCTAGACGGCCTAAAGTCTCTAGCCTAAAAAAAAATGACAAGTAGGAAACCACTTTCCTACTTGGTTAATTTTATATGACAGAACCGCCTGCCTAAAGGGGATCCAGTCTTTAAAATGGTTCGAATACCGATTGGATTAATGGCCGACTGATTGTCTAGCCTGGAAACAGACAACCAGTCGTCCAGGGGCATAGGCGGCGTGACTAACTATCCGTACCTGTCTGCAACTATCGGCCATGTAAAACAGTCGGTATAGTGTACAATTGGATCAGAATATTCAATACTTAAACAAATTTAAAGCAAAACAAAAAAATTCATTAAAAAGAAGCCGGTCATTAAAGACCGGCAAAATATTCAGAGCCCCGGACCCCTGGCCGGGTAAATACAAACAAACGGCACGCAGGCCGTGGAAAGAAGACATAAAGCTTAAGAAGGGGGCAGATCTTCAATATTAGCAGCTGCCGCCTGGTCAGCACTCTTCTTGCTGGACTCGGCTTCAGCTGCATCCTTCTTTGATGCATTACCCCTAAGAAGCACAAGCGCCACTACCGACTGCTCCTCCTCCTCCAACGCCTCTTCCTCAGCAGCCGCCAACGCCTCTTCCTCAGCAGCCGCCAGGATCTCCTGATTATATCTATCAGAACACTGGCGGTACGTTTTTTCCCATGAGGCAAAGTCGGCATTGGGGAAGAGGCGGCCCCAAGTCAACCGCTGGATTTCAGCAGAGTCTTCCATCATCTCCCGGACCAGCTCTTTCTTTTCTTGCTCGGCCTTTTCGGAGAGCTCCTGAGTAAGACTCTTCTCCTGGGTCACCAGGCGTACCTTTACGCTCGCCAAGGATTTCTCCAAGGTTTCGTATGAGGACATCTTTTGGCGAAGAGGTCTCAGCTCGGCCTTGAGGTTGTTGATGGTCGCCTCCAGCTCGCTATTCCTCTTCTGGGCCGCCTCTAACTGAGCCCGGATAGCGGCGGTAGCCTGCGCCTGATAATAAAGAATATCAATGGTCAGAACTTCATTTTGGGCAATTTGAAACATTGCCTTATCACAGTCAGAGGCGGCCATAGCTTTTGCAGCCTTTACCTCTTTGTTCTTCCGGTCAAGCGGCTTGCGAAGGCCGTTCACTCGGAGCAGGGCCTAAGTAAAAAGGGGAACAGGCGTTAGTTTCCAAACAAAAAGAAAACAGGCGTCCTGGAATTCAAATACTCAAAAATATGCTAAGTATACCTCAGCAAGGACCCCTGCAATCCCGTCTAGGTCAAGGGTGCCGACACCCCTGACCGCCTCCCTTTCAGCTGGAGGAACGGCCTTGATCATAGACTTGGCCACCTCGACCAAGTCAGGCTCCTGAGGGCCGGCTGCATCAAGCATAAACAAACGAATTAGACCTAGTAAAGAAGGGAGCAAGTCTAAAATTTACAAGGACAATTTCATACTTCTAGGTGGCCCAGCTGGAGTTTTAGAAGAAGCGGCCGCATGTTTCCTGGCAGAACCAGGAGAGCTCGCAACAGTCTTCTTCCGGGCCTTGGGGTCCGGCTGTTGGGAAGAAGAAGCTCTTGGAGCGCCCGTCTAAAAAAGAAGAAAAGAGTCAGTATATACATAAACACAACTCCAAAAAGAGGGTGAAAGGTTCGAAGCCCACCAAGGGTGCCCCCTTGTTGGGGGAGTCGGTTGAAGACTGTTGCATGATGGAGGCCCGCAACATGGCCGCCGCAGTCTTGGAGGCGGTAATTTTGCTCATGGCGTCCGCTGCAAAAACAAATAGCAAAGTTAATAAAAGTCATAACAAGAAATGCACGGAAAAGCCGAGTATTCGACAGGCCGGCTACCTCTTGAGCACCGACTGCTGAGGCCACAGGCGACCAAAAAGTACTCGTCGTAGAGCCATTTGAAGCTCGGGACGCAGTGCAGGGGTACTTGCTCTCGTACCCCTGAAGTAGAGTTCACCTTCGACTCTACTTTGAAGAGTCCTTTATCTAGGATCTCTTTCTTAGCCTTAGGGGGAACAGGCGGCATGCTGCGGCCGCCTGCAAGAAGGGGCAGATTCCTGTTCCACCTGTTGAAGCGCTTGTTCAGCTCTGTGTCTGAGCTCTCAATGATGAGGAAGGTGCTCCGCCAGTCCTTCCATTTGTTTGCTTTACCTCTCGTCATGAGGTAGCCCCTGTGGCTCGTCAATTGATACCAGCCGGTACCGCCTGCCTTAGGGGTCCGGCTGAGGTAGTTCATATGGGCGAAAGCCTCGAAACTCGGCTCCACCCCGTGCAGTTCGCACCCGGCCACATAGCCGAGTACGTTGACCCAGGAGTTCGGGGCTAACTGCCATAACCCCAACTCATACCCATCCAAGATCCGCTGAACAGCTGGATGTAGTGGGAAGCGCAGCCCAGCCTTGATGGCCGCCTCGTAGCAGCCAAAGCAGGCGCCATCATAACTGGTACCAGCTGGCCATACGACTGTGTCTTCTGGATCCGGCACGAACACTAAAAAGCCGGGGCCCATTGTGTGGTTTGCGATAAAGCTCTCCACTTTCTCTTGCATGGTCGTGATCCGGCCCCGAGGTACCGTGCAGTAGTAGGGGGTATTTTGCTCTCTGTGAGAGGCGGATGGCTCCGCCCAATCGTCCCCCTTCTCAACTGCGTGAGAAAGCCTCGCCTCTTGTAGGCGACTGTTTTTCTCTTCTGTGTCCAGGGAAGCATGGCCAGAAGAGCTAGACTCGGAATCGTCCTCTGACGAGTCCGAAGAGGACGACTCCTCCCCTCTCCCGGAGGGGCCCGCCTCCTCTCCTTTAAAAGGAGCAGGAGAGAATGTAGAATTGTCAACTGTAAAATGGGAAGGGGTCACTTTGATTCCTCCCTCAGAACTGCCGGCTTTCAAGCCGCTTTGTTTCACTTCCACATCTGGCGCCTGGTCAGATGTTTCACTAATCGGCACCCTGTGGGAGGAGCCGTCTGAGTTTGAAATCCTGGCAGTCTTTTTTGTTCTGGCCATCATGCTCTGCATAGACACAGATACAGTCGGACTTTGTATAAAGGGCAAAGGGCAGGCGGCACTCCTAGTCCTAGATTCAGCCGTCCCCGGTGACCGGCTGATCACTAACCTAGGTCGTGTCGTGTGCTTCCGTGGTGCCATTTCAAAAAAGAATAAAGAGAAAATTAAGAGTAAGAGAACCGACGGTTACCTGAACGAGTGACGATTGATGAAGTTCTGAAAATCCTTTGCGGTCGACTTGTCAGAGCAGGCGGTAGGCAGAAACGGTCCAAAATGTCAGAGCAAGTTCAGGGGTCCGAATGTTCTCTCACAAAGTTTTCAAGTGTGAAAATGACCGAAGTCAACACTCCTTTATATAGGCGAAGTGAGAAGGCGAAGGGTCACTTCCAGAATTCAAAATTTTGGCGGGAGAATCTCTCGGCCTCTCGCCGAGTGACACCTGTAGCAGGCCGTCGCCTGTTACAGGGCGATACCTGTCACAGGTAACACGTGACCAGTCACGTGCCACCTGTGAGGGGCAAATGATTAGGGGATTTTTCCCCACCAATCACCATTTGACAAGTGGACCAATCAGGTTCCGCCATGTGTCCGTCACATGGGCCAATAGGAGCCTGCCACGTGTCAAGCAATGATCCGTCCACTATGGACCAATTACGACACGATAGGTGTCCTTCCCATGACACCTGGGATAACCGGTCACCTAGGCCCAACTTCCGAGGGAAGCCCAATGAGCCCAAGGTTAACCTAAACCTAGATTTACACGTTTCCCGAGGTTATAAATACCTCCCTTAATCCTCATTAAGGGAGATTACATGCTAAAAACACAGATTACACACATTAAACACTCTCACCTAGAGAGACCCAATCACTTTAATTTCCGCATTAATTACTCCTTAATCAAGTACTAACTTCACCGTCGAAGGCGGATCTCCAATCATCCGGAGCATCCGTTTGTTTTGCAGGTACAGGCGTCCGGTTCCAGTCTCGCAATTGTAACTCTCCCGCAGGACATCAGAAAACCCCGAAACACCTTCTACAAAGCAAATTGAATAAAATGAAAGTCTAACACATTCAAACAAAGCTATTCAAAACAAATGAAAGTCAAATGTATTCAACAATGCTTATTGAATCAAATGAAAGTCAATCACATTCAAACAAAGCTTATTGTATAAAATGAAAGTCAAACACATTCAAACAAAGCTATTTGAATCAAATGAAAGTGAAATACATTCTACAAAGCTAATTGAATCAAATGAAAGTCTAACACATTCAAACAAAGCTTTTTAAATCAAAGGAAAGTCTAACACATTCAAACAAAGCTATTTGAATCAAATGAAAGTAAAATATATTCTACAATGCTTATTGAATCAATTAAAAGTCAAACACATTCAAAAAAAGCTTTTTGAATCAAATGAAAGTCAAACAGATTCAAACAAAGCTTTTTGAATCAAATGAAAGTCAAATACATTCTACAAAGCTAATTGAATCAAAGGAACGTCTAACATATTCAAACAAAGCTGTTCGAATCAAATGAATGTCAAATACATTCTACAAAGCTAATCGAATCAAATCAAAGTCAATTACATTTAAACAAAGCTTTTTAAATCAAATGAAAGTAAAATGCCTTTTACATAGCTATTGGAATCAATTGAAAGTCAAACACATTCAAATAAAGCTATTTGAATCAAATGAAAGTAAAATACATTCAAACAAAGCTATTTGAATAAAATGAAAGTCAAATACATTCTAAAAAGCTAATAGAATCAAATGAAAGTCAAACACATTCAAATAAAGCTTTTTAAATGAAATGAAAGTCTAACACATTCTAACAAAGCTATTTGAATAAAATGAAAGTCAAATACATTCAACAAAGCTCTTTAAATCAAATGAAAGTGAAATGCATATTACAAAGCTAATTGAATCAAATGAAAGTCAAACACATTCAAATAAAGCTTTTAAATCAAATGAAAGTCTAACACATTCAAACTAAACTATTTAAATCAAATGAAAGTAAAATGCATTTAACATAGCTAATTGAATCAGGTGAAAGTCAAACACATTCAAACAAAGCTATTTGAATAAAATGAAAGTCAAATGTATTAAACAATGCTTATTGAATTAAATGAAAGTCAAACACACTAAACAAAGCTTTTTGAATCGAATGAAAGTCAAACACATTCAAACGAAGCCATTAAAATCAAACGAAAGTGAAATGCATTCTACAAAGCTATTTGAATCAAATGAAAGTCAAATGCATTCAACAATGGTTATTGAATCAAATGAATTTCAAACACATTCTAACAAAGCTATTTAAATCAAATAAAAGTCAAACATATTCAAACAAAGCTATTTAAATCAAGTGAAAATGAATTGCATTCTACAAAGCTAATTGAATCAAATGAAAGTGAAACACGTTCAAAACAATGTTTTTTGTTTGAAACGAAAGTCAAACACATTAAAACTAAACTGTTTTAATCAAATGAAAGTAAAATGCATTTTGCATAACTAATTGAATTAAATGAAAGTCAAACACATTCAATCAAAGCTATTTGAATCAAATGAAAGTGAAATACATTCTACAAAGCTAATTGAATCAAATGAAAGTCAAACACATTCAAACAAAGCTTTTTAAATCAAATGAAAGTCAAAGACATACAAACTAAACTATTTAAATCAAATGAAAGTCTACCACATTCAAACAAAGCTATTTGAATCAAATGAAAGCCAAATGTATTCAACAATGCTTATTATTCAACAATGCTTATTGAATCAAATGAAAGTCAAACAAATTCAAACAAAGCTATTTGAATCAAATGAAAGTCAAATACGTTCTACAATGCTAATTGTATCAAATGAAAGTCAACGCTATCAAATAAAGCTATTTGAGTCAAATGAAAGTCAAACACATTCAAACAAAGTTGTTTAAATTAAATGAAAGTGAAATGTATTCTACAAAGCTAATTGAATCAAATGAAAGTTAAACGCATTCAAACAAAGCTATTTGAATCAAATGAAAGTCAAATACATTCAACAAAGCTAATTGAATCAAATGAAAGTCAAACACATTCAAACAAAGCTTTTTGAATCAAATGAAAGTCAAACACATTCAAACAAAGCTATTTGAATCAAATGAAAGTCAAATACGTTCTACAAAGCTAATTGAATTAAATAAAAGTGAAACACATTCAAAAAAAGCTATTTGAATCAAATGAGAGTCAAATACATTCAAACAAAGCTAATTAAATCAAATAAAAGTCAAATACATTCTACAAAGCTAATTGAATCAAATGAAAGTCAAATACATTCTACAAAGCGAATTGAATCAAATGAAAGTCAAACACATTCAAACAAAGCGAATTGAATCAAATGAAAGTCAAATACATTCAACAAAGCTAATTGAATCAAATGAAAGTCAAACACATTCAAACAAAGCTAATTGAATCAAATGAAAGTCAAGCACATTCAAAATAAGCTATTTGAATCAAATGAGAGTCAAATACATTCAAACAAAGCTAATTAAATCAAATAAAAGTCTAATACATTCTACAAAGCTAACTGAATTAAATTAAAGTCAAACACATTCAAACAAAGCTAATTGAATCAAATGAAAGTCAAACACATTCAAACAAAGATTTCGAATCAAATGAAAGTCAAATACATTCTACAAAGCTAATTGAATCAAATGAAAGTCAAACACATTCAAATAAAGCTATATGAAACAAATGAAAGTCAAATACATTCTACAAAGCTAATTGAATCAAATGAAATTCAAACACATTCAAACAAAGCTATTTGAATCAAATGAGAGTCAAATAAATTCAAACAAAGCTAATTAAATAAAATAAAAGTAAAATACATTCTCCAAAGCTAATTGAATCAAATGAAAGTCAAACACATTCAAACAAAGCCTTTTAAATCAAATGAAAGTCAAACACATTCAAAAAAAGCTTTTTAATTTAAATGAAAGTCAAACACATTCAAACAAAGCTATATAAATCAAATGAAAGTGAAATGCATTCTACAAAGCAAATTGAATTAAATGAAATTCAAACACATTCAAACAAAGCTATTTGAATCAACGGTCAAATACATTCTACAAAGCTAATTGAATCAATTGAAAGTCAAACACATTCAAACACAGCTATTTGAATTAAATGAAAGTCAAATACATTCTACAAAGCTAATTGAATCAAATGAAAGTCAAACACATTCAAACAAAGCTAATTGAATCAAATGAAAGTCAAACACATTCAAACAAATCTATTTGAATTAAATGAAAGTCAAATACATTCTACAAAGCTAATTGAATCAAATGAAAGTCAAACACATTCAAACAAAGCTAATTGAATCAAATGAAAGTCAAACACATTCAAACAAATCTATTTAAATTAAATGAATGTCAAATACATTCTACAAAGCTAATTGAATCAAATGAAAGTCAAACACATTCAAACAAAGCTATTTGAATAAAATGAAAGTCAAATACATTCTACAAAGCAAATTGAAACAAATGAAAGTCAAACACAGTCAATCAAAGTTATTTGAGTCAAATGAAAGTCAAATACATTCTACAAAGCTAATTGAATCAAATGAAAGTCAAACACATTCAAACAAAGCTATTTAAATCAAATGAAAGTTAAATACGTTCTACAAAGCAAATTGTATCAAATGAAAGTCAAACGCAATCAAATAAAGCTATTTGAGTCAAATGAAAGTCAAACACATTCAAACAAAGTTGTTTAAATTCAATGAAAGTGAAATGTATTCTACAATGCTAATTGAATCAAATGAAAGTTAAACGCATTCAAACAAAGCTATTTGAATCAAATGAGAGTCAAATACATTCTACAAAGCTAATTGAATCAAATGAAAGTCAAACACATTCAAACAAAGCTAATTGAATCAAATGAAAGTCAAATACATTCAACAAAGCTAATTGAATCAAATGAAAGTCAAACACATTCAAACAAAGCTAATTGAATCAAATGAAAGTCAAACACATTCAAACAAAGATTTCGAATCAAATGAAAGTCAAATACATTCTACAAAGCTAATTGAATCAAATGAACGTCAAACTCTTTCAAATAAAGCTATTTAAATCAAATGAAAGTCAAATACATTCTACAAAGCTAATTGAATCAAATGAAAGTGAAACACATTCAAACAAAGCTACTTGAATCAAATGAGAGTCAAATAAATTCAAACAAAGCTAATTAAATCAAATAAAAGTAAAATACGTTCTACAAAGCTAATTGAATCAAAAAAAAGTCAAACACATTCAAATAAATCTATTTAAATTAAATGAATGTCAAATACATTCTTCAAAGCTAATTGAACCAAATGAAAGTCAAACACATTCACACATAGCTATTTGAAGAAAATGAAAGTCAAATACATTCTACAAAGCAAATTGAAACAAATGAAAGTCAAACACAGTCAAACAAAGTTATTTGAGTCAAGTGAAAGTCAAATACATTCTACAAAGCTAATTGAATCAAATGAAAGTCAAACACATTCAAACAAATCTATTTGAATCAAATGAAATTTAAATACGTTCTACAAAGCTAATTGTATCAAATGAAAGTCAAACGCAATCAAATAAAGCTATTTGAGTCAAATGAAAGTCAAACACATTCAAACAAAGTTGTTCAAATTAAATGAAAGAGAAATGTATTCTACAATGTTAATTGAATCAAATGAAAGTTAAACGCATTCAAACAAAGCTATTTGAATCAAATGAGAGTCAAATACATTCTACAAAGCTAATTGAATCAAATGAAAGTCAAACACATTCAAACAAAGCTAATTAAATCAAATGAAAGTCAAATACATTCAACAAAGCTAATTGAATCAATTGAAAGTCAAACACATTCAAACACTGCTATTTGAATTAAATGAAAGTCAAATACATTCTACAAAGCTAATTGAATCAAATGAAAGTCAAACACATTCAAACAAAGCTAATTGAATCAAATGAAAGTCAAACACATTCAAACAAATCTATTTGAATTAAATGAAAGTCAAATACATTCTACAAAGCTAATTGAATCAAATGAAAGTCAAACACATTAAAACAAAGCTAATTGAATCAAATGAAAGTCAAACACATTCTAACAAATCTATTTAAATTAAATGAATGTCAAATACATTCTACAAAGCTAATTGAATCAAATGAAAGTCAAACACAATCAAACAAAGCTATTTGAATAAAATGAAAGTCAAATACATTCTACAAAGCAAATTGAAACAAATGAAAGTCAAACACAGTCAAACAAAGTTATTTGAGTCAAATGAAAGTCAAATACATTCTACAAAGCTAATTGAATCAAATGAAAGTCAAACACATTCAAACAAAGCTATTTAAATCAAATGAAAGTTAAATACGTTCTACAAAGCTAATTGTATCAAATGAAAGTCAAACGCAATCAAATAAAGCTATTTGAGTCAAATGAAAGTCAAACACATTCAAACAAAGTTGTTTAAATTAAATGAAAGTGAAATGTATTCTACAATGCTAATTGAATCAAATGAAAGTTAAACGCATTCAAACAAAGCTATTTGAATCAAATGAGAGTCAAATACATTCTACAAAGCTAATTGAATCAAATGAAAGTCAAACACATTCAAACAAAGCTAATTGAATCAAATGAAAGTCAAATACATTCAACAAAGCTAATTGAATCAAATGAAAGTCAAACACATTCTAACAAATCTAATTGGATCAAATGAAAGTCAAACACATTCAAACAAAGATTTCGAATCAAATGAAAGTCATATACATTCTACAAAGCTAATTGAATCAAATGAAAGTCAAACACATTCAAATAAAGCTATTTAAATCAAATGAAAGTCAAATACATTCTACAAAGCTAATTGAATCAAATGAAAGTCAAACACATTCAAACAAAGCTACTTGAATCAAATGAGAGACAAATAAATTCAAACAAAGATAATTAAATCAAATAAAAGTAAAATACGTTCTACAAAGCTAATTGAATCAAATGAAAGTCAAACACATTCAAACAAATCTATTTAAATTAAATGAATATTAAATACATTCTACAAAGCTAATTGAACCAAATGAAAGTCAAACACATTCAAACAAAGCTATTTGAAGAAAATGAAAGTCAAATACATTCTACAAAGCAAATTGAAACAAATGAAAGTCAAACACAGTCAAACAAAGTTATTTGAGTCAAGTGAAAGTCAAATACATTCTACAAAGCTAATTGAATCAAATGAAAGTCAAACACATTCAAACAAAGCTATTTGAATCAAATGAAATTTAAATACGTTCTACAAACCTATTTGTATCAAATGAAAGTCAAATGCAATCAAATAAAGCTATTTGAGTCAAATGAAAGTCAAACACATTCAAACAAAGTTGTTTATATTAAATGAAAGTGAAATGTATTCTACAATGCCAATTGAATCAAATGAAAGTTAAACGCATTCAAACAAAGCTTTTTGAATCAAATGAGAGTCAAACACATTCTACAAAGCTAATTGAATCAAATGAAAGTCAAACACATTCAAACAAAGCTAATTGAATCAAATGAAAGTCAAACACATTCAACAAAGCTAATTGAATCAAATGAAAGTCAAACACATTCAAACAAAGCTAATTGAATCAAATGAAAGTCAAATACATTCTACAAAGCTAATTGAATCAAATGAAAGTCAAACACATTCAAACAAAGCTATTTGAATAAAATGAAAGTCAAACACATTCAAACAAAGCTATTTGAATCAAATGAGAGTCAAATACATTCAAACAAAGCTAATTAAATCAAATGAAAGTCAAACACATTCAAACAAAGCTAATTAAATCAAATGAAAGTCAAACACATTCAAACAAAGCTAATTGAATCAAATGAAAGTCAAATACAATCAACAAAGCTAATTGAATCAAATGAAAGTCAAACTCATTCAAACAAAGCTAATTGAATCAAATGAAAGTCAAATACATTCTTCAAAGCTAATTGAATCAAATGAAAGTCAAACACATTCAAATAAAGCTATTTAAATCAAATGAAAGTCAAATACATTCTACAAGGCTAATTGAATCAAATGAAAGTCAAACACATTCAAACAAACCTATTTGAATCAAATGAGAGTCAAATAAATTCAAACAAAGCTAATTAAATCAAATAAAAGTAAAATACATTCAAACAAAGCTAATTGAATCAAATGAAAGTCAAACACATTCAAACAAATCTATTTAAATTAAATGAATGTCAAATACATTCTACAAAGCTAATTGAATCAAATGAAAGTCAAACACAATCAAACAAAGCTATTTGAATAAAATGAAAGTCAAATACATTCTACAAAGCAAATTGAAACAAATGAAAGTCAAACACAGTCAAACAAAGTTATTTGAGTCAAATGAAAGTCAAATACATTCTACAAAGCTAATTGAATCAAATGAAAGTCAAACACATTCAAACAAAGCTATTTAAATCAAATGAAAGTTAAATACGTTCTACAAAGCTAATTGTATCAAATGAAAGTCAAACGCAATCAAATAAAGCTATTTGAGTCAAATGAAAGTCAAACACATTCAAACAAAGTTGTTTAAATTAAATGAAAGTGAAATGTATTCTACAATGCTAATTGAATCAAATGAAAGTTAAACGCATTCAAACAAAGCTATTTGAATCAAATGAGAGTCAAATACATTCTACAAAGCTAATTGAATCAAATGAAAGTCAAACACATTCAAACAAAGCTAATTGAATCAAATGAAAGTCAAATACATTCAACAAAGCTAATTGAATCAAATGAAAGTCAAACACATTCTAACAAATCTAATTGGATCAAATGAAAGTCAAACACATTCAAACAAAGATTTCGAATCAAATGAAAGTCATATACATTCTACAAAGCTAATTGAATCAAATGAAAGTCAAACACATTCAAATAAAGCTATTTAAATCAAATGAAAGTCAAATACATTCTACAAAGCTAATTGAATCAAATGAAAGTCAAACACATTCAAACAAAGCTACTTGAATCAAATGAGAGACAAATAAATTCAAACAAAGATAATTAAATCAAATAAAAGTAAAATACGTTCTACAAAGCTAATTGAATCAAATGAAAGTCAAACACATTCAAACAAATCTATTTAAATTAAATGAATATTAAATACATTCTACAAAGCTAATTGAACCAAATGAAAGTCAAACACATTCAAACAAAGCTATTTGAAGAAAATGAAAGTCAAATACATTCTACAAAGCAAATTGAAACAAATGAAAGTCAAACACAGTCAAACAAAGTTATTTGAGTCAAGTGAAAGTCAAATACATTCTACAAAGCTAATTGAATCAAATGAAAGTCAAACACATTCAAACAAAGCTATTTGAATCAAATGAAATTTAAATACGTTCTACAAACCTATTTGTATCAAATGAAAGTCAAATGCAATCAAATAAAGCTATTTGAGTCAAATGAAAGTCAAACACATTCAAACAAAGTTGTTTATATTAAATGAAAGTGAAATGTAGTCTACAATGCCAATTGAATCAAATGAAAGTTAAACGCATTCAAACAAAGCTTTTTGAATCAAATGAGAGTCAAACACATTCTACAAAGCTAATTGAATCAAATGAAAGTCAAACACATTCAAACAAATCTATTTAAATTAAATGAATGTCAAATACATTCTACAAAGCTAATTGAATCAAATGAAAGTCAAACACAATCAAACAAAGCTATTTGAATAAAATGAAAGTCAAATACATTCTACAAAGCAAATTGAAACAAATGAAAGTCAAACACAGTCAAACAAAGTTATTTGAGTCAAATGAAAGTCAAATACATTCTACAAAGCTAATTGAATCAAATGAAAGTCAAACACATTCAAACAAAGCTATTTAAATCAAATGAAAGTTAAATACGTTCTACAAAGCTAATTGTATCAAATGAAAGTCAAACGCAATCAAATAAAGCTATTTGAGTCAAATGAAAGTCAAACACATTCAAACAAAGTTGTTTAAATTAAATGAAAGTGAAATGTATTCTACAATGCTAATTGAATCAAATGAAAGTTAAACGCATTCAAACAAAGCTATTTGAATCAAATGAGAGTCAAATACATTCTACAAAGCTAATTGAATCAAATGAAAGTCAAACACATTCAAACAAAGCTAATTGAATCAAATGAAAGTCAAATACATTCAACAAAGCTAATTGAATCAAATGAAAGTCAAACACATTCTAACAAATCTAATTGGATCAAATGAAAGTCAAACACATTCAAACAAAGATTTCGAATCAAATGAAAGTCATATACATTCTACAAAGCTAATTGAATCAAATGAAAGTCAAACACATTCAAATAAAGCTATTTAAATCAAATGAAAGTCAAATACATTCTACAAAGCTAATTCAATCAAATGAAAGTCAAACACATTCAAACAAAGCTACTTGAATCAAATGAGAGACAAATAAATTCAAACAAAGATAATTAAATCAAATAAAAGTAAAATACGTTCTACAAAGCTAATTGAATCAAATGAAAGTCAAACACATTCAAACAAATCTATTTAAATTAAATGAATATTAAATACATTCTACAAAGCTAATTGAACCAAATGAAAGTCAAACACATTCAAACAAAGCTATTTGAAGAAAATGAAAGTCAAATACATTCTACAAAGCAAATTGAAACAAATGAAAGTCAAACACAGTCAAACAAAGTTATTTGAGTCAAGTGAAAGTCAAATACATTCTACAAAGCTAATTGAATCAAATGAAAGTCAAACACATTCAAACAAAGCTATTTGAATCAAATGAAATTTAAATACGTTCTACAAACCTATTTGTATCAAATGAAAGTCAAATGCAATCAAATAAAGCTATTTGAGTCAAATGAAAGTCAAACACATTCAAACAAAGTTGTTTATATTAAATGAAAGTGAAATGTATTCTACAATGCCAATTGAATCAAATGAAAGTTAAACGCATTCAAACAAAGCTTTTTGAATCAAATGAGAGTCAAACACATTCTACAAAGCTAATTGAATCAAATGAAAGTCAAACACATTCAAACAAAGCTAATTGAATCAAATGAAAGTCAAACACATTCAACAAAGCTAATTGAATCAAATGAAAGTCAAACACATTCAAACAAAGCTAATTGAATCAAATGAAAGTCAAATACATTCTACAAAGCTAATTGAATCAAATGAAAGTCAAACACATTCAAACAAAGTTATTTGAATAAAATGAAAGTCAAACACATTCAAACAAAGCTATTTGAATCAAATGAGAGTCAAATACATTCAAACAAAGCTAATTAAATCAAATGAAAGTCAAACACATTCAAACAAAGCTAATTAAATCAAATGAAAGTCAAACACATTCAAACAAAGCTAATTGAATCAAATGAAAGTCAAATACAATCAACAAAGCTAATTGAATCAAATGAAAGTCAAACTCATTCAAACAAAGCTAATTGAATCAAATGAAAGTCAAATACATTCTTCAAAGCTAATTGAATCAAATGAAAGTCAAACACATTCAAATAAAGCTATTTAAATCAAATGAAAGTCAAATACATTCTACAAGGCTAATTGAATCAAATGAAAGTCAAACACATTCAAACAAACCTATTTGAATCAAATGAGAGTCAAATAAATTCAAACAAAGCTAATTAAATCAAATAAAAGTAAAATACATTCAAACAAAGCTAATTGAATCAAATGAAAGTCAAACACATTCAAACAAATCTATTTAAATTAAATGAATGTCAAATACATTCTACAAAGCTAATTGAATCAAATGAAAGTCAAACACAATCAAACAAAGCTATTTGAATAAAATGAAAGTCAAATACATTCTACAAAGCAAATTGAAACAAATGAAAGTCAAACACAGTCAAACAAAGTTATTTGAGTCAAATGAAAGTCAAATACATTCTACAAAGCTAATTGAATCAAATGAAAGTCAAACACATTCAAACAAAGCTATTTAAATCAAATGAAAGTTAAATACGTTCTACAAAGCTAATTGTATCAAATGAAAGTCAAACGCAATCAAATAAAGCTATTTGAGTCAAATGAAAGTCAAACACATTCAAACAAAGTTGTTTAAATTAAATGAAAGTGAAATGTATTCTACAATGCTAATTGAATCAAATGAAAGTTAAACGCATTCAAACAAAGCTATTTGAATCAAATGAGAGTCAAATACATTCTACAAAGCTAATTGAATCAAATGAAAGTCAAACACATTCAAACAAAGCTAATTGAATCAAATGAAAGTCAAATACATTCAACAAAGCTAATTGAATCAAATGAAAGTCAAACACATTCTAACAAATCTAATTGGATCAAATGAAAGTCAAACACATTCAAACAAAGATTTCGAATCAAATGAAAGTCATATACATTCTACAAAGCTAATTGAATCAAATGAAAGTCAAACACATTCAAATAAAGCTATTTAAATCAAATGAAAGTCAAATACATTCTACAAAGCTAATTGAATCAAATGAAAGTCAAACACATTCAAACAAAGCTACTTGAATCAAATGAGAGACAAATAAATTCAAACAAAGATAATTAAATCAAATAAAAGTAAAATACGTTCTACAAAGCTAATTGAATCAAATGAAAGTCAAACACATTCAAACAAATCTATTTAAATTAAATGAATATTAAATACATTCTACAAAGCTAATTGAACCAAATGAAAGTCAAACACATTCAAACAAAGCTATTTGAAGAAAATGAAAGTCAAATACATTCTACAAAGCAAATTGAAACAAATGAAAGTCAAACACAGTCAAACAAAGTTATTTGAGTCAAGTGAAAGTCAAATACATTCTACAAAGCTAATTGAATCAAATGAAAGTCAAACACATTCAAACAAAGCTATTTGAATCAAATGAAATTTAAATACGTTCTACAAACCTATTTGTATCAAATGAAAGTCAAATGCAATCAAATAAAGCTATTTGAGTCAAATGAAAGTCAAACACATTCAAACAAAGTTGTTTATATTAAATGAAAGTGAAATGTAGTCTACAATGCCAATTGAATCAAATGAAAGTTAAACGCATTCAAACAAAGCTTTTTGAATCAAATGAGAGTCAAACACATTCTACAAAGCTAATTGAATCAAATGAAAGTCAAACACATTCAAACAAAGCTAATTGAATCAAGTGAAAGTCAAACACATTCAACAAAGCTAATTGAATCAAATGAAAGTCAAACACATTCAAACAAAGCTAATTGAATCAAATGAAAGTCAAATACATTCTACAAAGCTAATTGAATCAAATGAAAGTCAAACACATTCAAACAAAGCTATTTGAATAAAATGAAAGTCAAACACATTCAAACAAAGCTATTTGAATCAAATGAGAGTCAAATACATTCAAACAAAGCTAATTAAATCAAATGAAAGTCAAACACATTCAAACAAAGCTAATTGAATCAAATGAAAGTCAAACACATTCAAACAAAGCTAATTGAATCAAATGAAAGTCAAATACAATCAACAAAGCTAATTGAATCAAATGAAAGTCAAACTCATTCAAACAAAGCTAATTGAATCAAATGAAAGTCAAATACATTCTTCAAAGCTAATTGAATCAAATGAAAGTCAAACACATTCAAATAAAGCTATTTAAATCAAATGAAAGTCAAATACATTCTACAAGGCTAATTGAATCAAATGAAAGTCAAACACATTCAAACAAACCTATTTGAATCAAATGAGAGTCAAATAAATTCAAACAAAGCTAATTAAATCAAATAAAAGTAAAATACATTCTACAAAGCTAATTGAATCAAATGAAAGTCAAACACATTCAAACAAATCTATTTAAATTAAATGAATGTCAAATACAATCTACAAAGCTAATTGAACCAAATGAAAGTCAAACACATTCAAACAAAGCTATTTGAAGAAAATGAAAGTCAAATACGTTCTACAAAGCTAATTGAAACAAATGAAAGTCAAACACATTCAAACAAAGCTATTTGAATCAAATGAAATTTAAATACGTTCTACAAAGCTAATTGTATCAAATGAAAGTCAAACGCAATCAAAAAAAGCTATTTGAGTCGAATGAAAGTCAAACACATTCAAACAAAGTTGTTTAAATTAAATGAAAGTGATATGTATTCTACAATGCTAATTGAATCAAATGAAAGTTAAACGCATTCAAACAAAGCTATTTGAATCAAATGAGAGTCAAATATATTCTACAAAGCTAATTGAATCAAATGAAAGTCAAACACATTCAAACAAAACTAATGGAATCAAATGAAAGTCAAATACATTCAACAAAGCTAATTGAACCAAATGAAAGTCAAACACATTCAAACAAAGGTATTTTAATTAAATGAAAGTCAAATACATTCTACAAAGCTAATTGAATCAAATGAAAGTAAAACACATTCAAACAAAGCTATTTGAATCAAATAAAAGTCAAACACATTCAAACAAAGCTAATTGAATCAAATGAGAGTCAAATACATTAAAACAAAGCTAATTAAATCAAATAAATGTCAAATACATTCTACAAAGCTAATTGAATTAAATTAAAGTCAAACACATTCAAACAAAGCTAATTGAATCAAATGAAAGTCAAATACATTCAACAAAGCTAATTGAATCAAATGAAAGTCAAACACATTCAAACAAAGCTAATTGGATCAAATGAAAGTCAAACACATTCAAACAAAGATTTCTAATCAAATGAAAGTCAAATACATTCTACAAAGCTAATTGAATCAAATGAAAGTCAAACACATTCAAATAAAGCTATTTAAATCAAATGAAAGTCAAATACATTCTACAAAGCTAATTGAATCAAATGAAAGTCAAACACATTCAAACAAAGCTACTTGAAGCAAATGAGAGACAAATAAATTCAAACAAAGCTAATTAAATCAAATAAAAGTAAAATACGTTCTACAAAGCTAATTGAATCAAATGAAAGTCAAACACATTCAAACAAATCTATTTAACTTAAATGAATGTTAAATACATTCTACAAAGCTAATTGAACCAAATGAAAGTCAAACACATTCAAACAAAGCTATTTGAATCAAATGAAATTTAAATACGTTCTACAAACCTATTTGTATCAAATGAAAGTCAAATGCAATCAAATAAAGCTATTTGAGTCAAATGAAAGTTAAACACATTCAAACAAAGTTGTTTATATTAAATGAAAGTGAAATGTATTCTACAATGCTAATTGAATCAAATGAAAGTTAAACGCATTCAAACAAAGCTTTTTGAATCAAATGAGAGTCAAACACATTCTACAAAGCTAATTGAATCAAATGAAAGTCAAACACATTCAAACAAAGCTAATTGAATCAAATGAAAGTCAAACACATTCAACAAAGCTAATTGAATCAAATGAAAGTCAAACACATTCAAACAAAGCTAATTGAATCAAATGAAAGTCAAATACATTCTACAAAGCTAATTGAATCAAATGAAAGTCAAACACATTCAAACAAAGCTATTTGAATAAAATGAAAGTCAAACACATTCAAACAAAGCTATTTGAATCAAATGAGAGTCAAATACATTCAAACAAAGCTAATTAAATCAAATGAAAGTCAAACACATTCAAACAAAGCTAATTGAATCAAATGAAAGTCAAACACATTCAAACAAAGCTAATTGAATCAAATGAAAGTCAAATACAATCAACAAAGCTAATTGAATCAAATGAAAGTCAAACACATTCAAACAAAGCTAATTGAATCAAATGAAAGTCAAATACAATCAACAAAGCTAATTGAATCAAATTAAAGTCAAATACATTCTACAAAGCTAATTGAATCAAATGAAAGTCAAACTCATTCAAATAAAGCTATTTAAATGAAATGAAAGTCAAATACATTCTACAAAGCTAATTGAATCAAATGAAAGTCAAACACATTCAAACAAACCTATTTGAATCAAATGAGAGTCAAATAAATTCAAACAAAGCTAATTAAATCAAATAAAAGTAAAATACATTCTACAAAGCTAATTGAATCAAATGAAAGTCATACACATTCAAACAAATCTATTTAAATTAAATGAATGTCAAATACATTCTACAAAGCTAATTGAACCAAATGAAAGTCAAACACATTCAAACAAAGCTATTTGAAGAAAATGAAAGTCAAATACATTCTACAAAGCAATTTGAAACAAATGAAAGTCAAACACAGTCAAACAAAGTTATTTGAGTCAAGTGAAAGCCAAATACGTTCTACAAAGCTAATTGAATCAAATGAAAGTCAAACACATTCAAACAAAGCTATTTGAATCAAATGAAATTTAAATACGTTCTACAAAGCTAATTGTATCAAATGAAAGTCAAACGCAATCAAATAAAGCTATTTGAGTCAAATGAAAGTCAAACACATTCAAACAAAGTTGTTTAAATTAAATGAAAGTGAAATGTATTCTATAATGCTAATTGAATCAAATGAAAGTCAAACACATTCAACAAAGCTAATTGAATCAAATGAAAGTCAAACACATTCAAACAAAGCTAATTGAATCAAATGAAAGTCAAATACATTCTACAAAGCTAATTGAATCAAATGAAAGTCAAACACATTCAAACAAAGCTATTTGAATAAAATGAAAGTCAAACACATTCAAACAAAGGTATTTTAATTAAATGAAAGTCAAATACATTCTACAAAGCTAATTGAATCAAATGAAAGTAAAACACATTCAAACAAAGCTATTTGAATCAAATAAAAGTCAAACACATTCAAACAAAGCTATTAGAATCAAATGAGAGTCAAATACATTAAAACAAAGCTAATTAAATCAAATAAAAGTCTAATACATTCTACAAAGCTAATTGAATTAAATTAAAGTCAAACACATTCAAACAAAGCTAATTGAATCAAATGAAAGTCAAACACATTCAAACAAAGATTTCGAATCAAATGAAAGTCAAATACATTCTACAAAGCTAATTGAATCAAATGAAAGTCAAACACATTCAAATAAAGCTATTTAAATCAAATGAAAGTCAAATACATTCTACAAAGCTAATTGAATCAAATGAAAGTTAAACACATTCAAACAAAGCTATTTGAATCAAATGAGAGTCAAATAAATTCAAACAAAGCTAATTAAATCAAATAAAAGTAAAATACATTCTACAAAGCTAATTGAATCAAATGAAAGTCAAACACATTCAAACAAAGCTATTTGAATCAAATGAAATTTAAATACGTTCTACAAACCTATTTGTACCAAATGAAAGTCAAATACAATCAAATAAAGCTATTTGAGTCAAATGAAACTCAAACACATTCAAACAAAGTTGTTTATATTAAATGAAAGTGAAATGTATTCTACAATGCTAATTGAATCAAATGAAAGTTAAACGCATTCAAACAAAGCTTTTTGAATCAAATGAGAGTAAAACACATTCTACAAAGCTAATTGAATCAAATGAAAGTGAAACACATTCAAACAAAGCTAATTGAATCAAATGAAAGTCAAACACATTCAACAAAGCTAATTGAATCAAATGAAAGTCAAACACATTCAAACAAAGCTAATTGAATCAAATGAAAGTCAAATACATTCTACAAAGCTAATTGAATCAAATGAAAGTCAAACACATTCAAACAAAGCTATTTGAATAAAATGAAGTCAAACACATTCAAACAAAGCTATTTGAATCAAATGAGAGTCAAATACATTCAAACAAAGCTAATTAAATCAAATGAAAGTCAAACACATTCAAACAAAGCTAATTGAATCAAATGAAAGTCAAACACATTCAAACAAAGCTAATTGAATCAAATGAAAGTCAAATACAATCAACAAAGCTAATTGAATCAAATGAAAGTCAAACACATTCAAACAAAGCCAATTGAATCAAATGAAAGTCAAATACATTCTACAAAGCTAATTGAATCAATTGAAAGTCAAACACATTCAAATAAAGCTATTTAAATCAAATGAAAGTCAAATACATTCTACAAAGCTAATTGAATCAAATGAAAGTCAAACACATTCAAACAAACCTATTTGAATCAAATGAGAGTCAAATAAATTCAAACAAAGCTAATTAAATCAAATAAAAGTAAAATACATTCTACAAAGCTAATTGAATCAAATGAAAGTCAAACACATTCAAACAAATCTATTTAAATTAAATGAATATTAAATACATTCTACAAAGCTAATTGAACCAAATGAAAGTCAAACACATTCAAACAAAGCTATTTGAAGAAAATGAAAGTCAAATACATTCTACAAAGCAAATTGAAACAAATGAAAGTCAAACACAGTCAAACAAAGTTATTTGAGTCAAGTGAAAGCCAAATACGTTCTACAAAGCTAATTGAATCAAATGAAAGTCAAACACATTCAAACAAAGCTATTTGAATCAAATGAAATTTAAATACGTTCTACAAAGCTAATTGTATCAAATGAAAGTCAAACGCAATCAAATAAAGCTATTTGAGTAAAATGAAAGTCAAACACATTCAAACAAAGTTGTTTAAATTAAATGAAAGTGAAATGTATTCTACAATGCTAATTGAATCAAATGAAAGTTAAACACATTCAAACAAAGCTATTTGAATCAAATGAGAGTCAAATATATTCTACAAAGCTAATTGAATCAAATGAAAGTCAAACACATTCAAACAAAACTAATTGAATCAAATGAAAGTCAAATACATTCAACAAAGCTAATTGAATCAAATGAAAGTCAAACACATTCAAACAAAGGTATTTTAATTAAATGAAAGTCAAATACATTCTACAAAGCTAATTGAATCAAATGAAAGTAAAACATATTCAAACAAAGCTATTTGAATCAAATAAAAGTCAAACACATTCAAACAAAGCTATTAGAATCAAATGAGAGTCAAATACATTGAAAAAAAGCTAATTAAATCAAATAAAAGTCTAATACATTCTACAAAGCTAATTGAATTAAATTAAAGTCAAACACATTCAAACAAAGCTAATTGAATCAAATGAAAGTCAAACACATTCAAACAAAGATTTCGAATCAAATGAAAGTCAAATACATTCTACAAAGCTAATTGAATCAAATGAAAGTCAAACACATTCAAATAAAGCTATATAAATTAATTGAAAGTCAAATACATTCTACAAAGGTAATTGAATCAAATGAAAGTCAAACACATTCAAACAAAGCTATTTGAATCAAATGAGAGTCAAATAAATTCAAACAAAGCTAATTAAATCAAAAAAAAAATAAAATACATTCTACAAAGCTAATTGAATCAAATGAAAGTCAAACACATTCAAACAAAGCTATTTGAATCAAATGAAATTTAAATACGTTCTACAAACCTATTTGTATCAAATGAAAGTCAAATACAATCAAATAAAGCTATTTGAGTCAAATGAAACTCAAACACATTCAAACAAAGTTGTTTATATTAAATGAAAGTGAAATGTATTCTACAATGCTAATTGAATCAAATGAAAGTTAAACGCATTCAAACAAAGCTTTTTGAATCAAATGAGAGTCAAACACATTCTACAAAGCTAATTGAATCAAATGAAAGTCAAACACATTCAAACAAAGCTAATTGAATCAAATGAAAGTCAAACACATTCAACAAAGCTAATTGAATCAAATGAAAGTCAAACACATTCAAACAAAGCTAATTGAATCAAATGAAAGTCAAATACATTCTACAAAGCTAATTGAATCAAATGAAAGTCAAACACATTCAAACAAAGCTATTTGAATAAAATGAAGTCAAACACATTCAAACAAAGCTATTTGAATCAAATGAGAGTCAAATACATTCAAACAAAGCTAATTAAATCAAATGAAAGTCAAACACATTCAAACAAAGCTAATTGAATCAAATGAAAGTCAAACACATTCAAACAAAGCTAATTGAATCAAATGAAAGTCAAATACAATCAACAAAGCTAATTGAATCAAATGAAAGTCAAACACATTCAAACAAAGCTAATTGAATCAAATGAAAGTCAAATACATTCTACAAAGCTAATTGAATCAATTGAAAGTCAAACACATTCAAATAAAGCTATTTAAATCAAATGAAAGTCAAATACATTCTACAAAGCTAATTGAATCAAATGAAAGTCAAACACATTCAAACAAACCTATTTGAATCAAATGAGAGTCAAATAAATTCAAACAAAGCTAATTAAATCAAATAAAAGTAAAATACATTCTACAAAGCTAATTGAATCAAATGAAAGTCAAACACATTCAAACAAATCTATTTAAATTAAATGAATATTAAATACATTCTACAAAGCTAATTGAACCAAATGAAAGTCAAACACATTCAAACAAAGCTATTTGAAGAAAATGAAAGTCAAATACATTCTACAAAGCAAATTGAAACAAATGAAAGTCAAACACAGTCAAACAAAGTTATTTGAGTCAAGTGAAAGCCAAATACGTTCTACAAAGCTAATTGAATCAAATGAAAGTCAAACACATTCAAACAAAGCTATTTGAATCAAATGAAATTTAAATACGTTCTACAAAGCTAATTGTATCAAATGAAAGTCAAACGCAATCAAATAAAGCTATTTGAGTAAAATGAAAGTCAAACACATTCAAACAAAGTTGTTTAAATTAAATGAAAGTGAAATGTATTCTACAATGCTAATTGAATCAAATGAAAGTTAAACACATTCAAACAAAGCTATTTGAATCAAATGAGAGTCAAATATATTCTACAAAGCTAATTGAATCAAATGAAAGTCAAACACATTCAAACAAAACTAATTGAATCAAATGAAAGTCAAATACATTCAACAAAGCTAATTGAATCAAATGAAAGTCAAACACATTCAAACAAAGGTATTTTAATTAAATGAAAGTCAAATACATTCTACAAAGCTAATTGAATCAAATGAAAGTAAAACATATTCAAACAAAGCTATTTGAATCAAATAAAAGTCAAACACATTCAAACAAAGCTATTAGAATCAAATGAGAGTCAAATACATTAAAACAAAGCTAATTAAATCAAATAAAAGTCTAATACATTCTACAAAGCTAATTGAATTAAATTAAAGTCAAACACATTCAAACAAAGCTAATTGAATCAAATGAAAGTCAAACACATTCAAACAAAGATTTCGAATCAAATGAAAGTCAAATACATTCTACAAAGCTAATTGAATCAAATGAAAGTCAAACACATTCAAATAAAGCTATATAAATTAATTGAAAGTCAAATACATTCTACAAAGGTAATTGAATCAAATGAAAGTCAAACACATTCAAACAAAGCTATTTGAATCAAATGAGAGTCAAATAAATTCAAACAAAGCTAATTAAATCAAAAAAAAAATAAAATACATTCTACAAAGCTAATTGAATCAAATGAAAGTCAAACACATTCAAACAAAGCCTTTTAAATCAAATGAAAGTAAAACACATTTTAAAAAATGATGTGGATTCTAACCCCTTGTTTAGTCAAGATTTTAGAAAATCCACAATCTTGAAGTAACGATCCAATCTTGAAGGATTTCTTTAAGATTGAATAAAAACGAACCGATATTTCTCCTCACAAGATCACTCCTGAAACTTATGATTCGAATCCCCAAATTAATTAACCCACTCCTGGACGCTAATTATTTTGAGATTAAACTCTTAGCCTACTCCTAGACACTAAGTGTTTAATGTTCTAATCTTCAACCAACTCCTTGAATTGAAAACTAGCAAAAGAATTTGTAAGCAATTAAGCAAAACAAACAATAAACTTGTATTAAATTTTCTGGTTTTGATTGTGTTCTTCAAAGCCACGAAAATAAGCTTTTAAAAGCCTCAAAAGAGGTCTCCTAGTCCTCCTAGAAGTAGAAGATCTAACCTAGATAGGATTCTAATAATCCTACATAAGATAGAATTTCAATCCTATCAAAGATAAGATTGCTAGGTAGTTTATTCCTAATCAAACTCTAACTAACTAAAAACTTTCCTAATCACCTTATGAAGTTTATAGCAACTAAATGACAGAAAAATAAACTTATCCTAATTGCTTAAACCAAGAAAAACCCTTTCAAGTGAAAGGTAAAAACTTGCAAGCAAAACTCTAGAAAAAACTAAGTAAAGAAAATCTTTCTTTTTGTACTGCCGCCGAACTACCACCTCACGCGCCTCCATCCTCGACACGCGCCCCACCACCGTGTAGCTGGACTCAGGCCGGAGCTAGGAAGCCGGCGCGTGGCACCCAGATCGGCGCGTCGCCACCGCTGTTGTCGTCGGAACCCAACTGGTCCTTGACTTCTTCTTCAATGGCTGCGCATGTTAACCATTCTTGATTCTTTGCTCCAAGCTCGAACCCTAATGGCCTTAAAACCAATATGATTGGCTCTTCAAAAGAATTTCCCTCTTGATTCACATCATTCTCCCCCTCTTCAAAAGAATTTGTCCTCAAATTCACTTCATCCATGTAAGGAGAACAATTCCATGAAACCATCCAAATTCGACGAATACAAGCCAAAAGAACTATTACATCAATGCTAGCAATTTTAAGCAATGTAACAACATCACCACGAGCAAGGCAATATTTTAGAAACAACCAATTCTCAATTTGGTCCTTGGTCTTCGAAGTTGACCATAAGAACACTTTAGGCTTCATGATATTTTTCTCATGTATGACTAACAATTTCTTCTCTTTATGCATGCCTAATGAATCCACCACTTCTAAAGAAACCATTAAATTATTATCTTGATTCACGAATGGCTCCTCAATAGTATCAAAAACCTTTTCCGACACCACCATTGGTAGATCATTATGAATAATCTGATCTTGAACAACGTCACACACAATTGGAACATCAATTGTTTCACTCACCTTTTCTTCGAGCTCTTTAGCACCTACATGTTCCTCTTCCTCACTACCTGTTGCCTTAGTTTCGGATTCCTCATCGTCACACTCAAAAACTATGTGTTTCTCTTCTTCTACTTGTTGTTCGTACTGTCTTATTGTGAGAGTTTTCTTGGAAGGACATTGATCCGACCTATGTCCCTTTCCTTGACATTTGAAACATCTAATTCGGGCTTCGAACTCTTCTTTAGATATCTTAACGAATTTCTTTTCTCCACTTGTTGAGCTTTCTCCCTTAGACTCGTAGGAACTCGGTTTAAAAGGCTTGAAAGCTTTGCTTGTTTCGGTCCCTTGTGAGAACTTGGTACCAAAACTCTTTGTACTTGTGCTCTTCTTATCTTCGAGCCAATGACTTTCAATTTTTAAAGCTAGTTTGCACACATCATTGAATGATTCATACGTACTCAATTCAATCTTCCTAGAGATAGTGCGATTTAGACCTTTAAGGAACCTAGCAATCCTCAATGGTTCTTTTTCATCCAAATCACAAAGAGAGGTTAGTTTATCAAATTCAGCAATATATTCATTAACACTCTTAGTATCTTGTGTCAACATAGTGAGTTTCACATATAGAATTTGTTCGAAATCATGTGGAAGGTATTTAGAACGCATCTTCCTTTTCAAAACCGTCCAAGTCTTGATTTTTTCTTTCCCAGCCCTAGCACGTCGTGCTTTCAAATTATCGAACCAAATTCCCGCATTCTTAGTGAGTCGTATATAAGCAATTTTGAAACGTTGAGAATCATCAAAACCTTTATAATCTGAAATTTTCTCTAATTGTCTCGCCCACTCAAGAAAATCTTCGGGGCTTCCTAGACCCGTAAAATCATCAAGCTTGATACCTTTATCATCAATCTTATTCAGATTATGAGTATCAACATCACTACTAGAAGCATCACTATCACTATCATGCCGTTTTTTCTTCTTTTTCTTTTTATCAAGCAATAGTTGTGAAAAAGCATTAAAACGTGCCTCCGTATTATCTTGCAATCTTGCAAATTCATCCATGAGTTTGCTCAAAGCTTCCTCCATAATTATAAGACAAAAACAGACTTAAAAGAACCCTTATCCACACAGGTATATCCCACAAAAATCGCAACACAACTTGGAACAAAATTGCACACAACGAGCAGTAAGTATTAAATCGGACCAAAACTGACACAGTTGCGGAAAACAGTCCAGTTTAATAGCAAACGAACTCGAAAAATTTCGAAATTTCACAGGCAGAAAGTAGACAAAATTTCACTCAAAATCAAAAAAAGAATCACCTGAAAAGACCTTGTAACGAAGGAGAACGAGCCTTCTGAAGTTGACAGAAAAACTGGTTATCCGAGAACAAGTGCGATTTGATGAACGAAGTGTTGAACGATCAAAAACCCCTGAAATCTGATACCAATTTGATGTGGATTCTAACCCCTTGTTTAGTCAAGATTTTAGAAAATCCACAATCTTGAAGTAACGATCCAATCTTGAAGGATTTCTTTAAGATTGAATAAAAACGAACCGATATTTCTCCTCACAAGATCACTCCTGAAACTTATGATTCGAATCCCCAAATTAATTAACCCACTCCTGGACGCTAATTATTTTGAGATTAAACTCTTAGCCTACTCCTAGACACTAAGTGTTTAATGTTCTAATCTTCAACCAACTCCTTGAATTGAAAACTAGCAAAAGAATTTGTAAGCAATTAAGCAAAACAAACAATAAACTTGTATTAAATTTTCTGGTTTTGATTGTGTTCTTCAAAGCCACGAAAATAAGCTTTTAAAAGCCTCAAAAGAGGTCTCCTAGTCCTCCTAGAAGTAGAAGATCTAACCTAGATAGGATTCTAATAATCCTACATAAGATAGAATTTCAATCCTATCAAAGATAAGATTGCTAGGTAGTTTATTCCTAATCAAACTCTAACTAACTAAAAACTTTCCTAATCACCTTATGAAGTTTATAGCAACTAAATGACAGAAAAATAAACTTATCCTAATTGCTTAAACCAAGAAAAACCCTTTCAAGTGAAAGGTAAAAACTTGCAAGCAAAACTCTAGAAAAAACTAAGTAAAGAAAATCTTTCTTTTTGTACTGCCGCCGAACTACCACCTCACGCGCCTCCATCCTCGACACGCGCCCCACCACCGTGTAGCTGGACTCAGGCCGGAGCTAGGAAGCCGGCGCGTGGCACCCAGATCGGCGCGTCGCCACCGCTGTTGTCGTCGGAACCCAACTGGTCCTTGACTTCTTCTTCAATGGCTGCGCATGTTAACCATTCTTGATTCTTTGCTCCAAGCTCGAACCCTAATGGCCTTAAAACCAATATGATTGGCTCTTCAAAAGAATTTCCCTCTTGATTCACATCAAAAAAGCTTTTTAATTTAAATGAAAGTCAAACACATTCAAACAAAGCTATATAAATCAAATGAAAGTGAAATGCATTCTGCAAAGCAAATTGAATTAAATGAAATTCAAACACATTCAAACAAAGTTATTTGAATCAAATGACAGTCAAATACATTCTACAAAGCTAATTGAATCAATTGAAAGTCAAACACATTCAAACAAAGCTATTTGAATCAATTGAAAGTCAAATACATTCTACAAAGCTGATGGAATCAAATAAAAGTCAAACACATTCAAACAAAGATAATTGAATCAAATGAAAGTGAAATGCATTCTACAAAGCAAATTGAATTAAATGAAATTTAAATACGTTCTACAAAGCTAATTGTATCAAATGAAAGTCAAACTCAATCAAATAAAGCTATTTGAGTCAAATGAAAGTCAAACACATTCAAACAAAGTTGTTTAAATTAAATAAAAGTGAAATGTATTCTACAATGCTAATTGAATCAAATGAAAGTTAAACGCATTCCAACAAAGCTATTTGAATCAAATGAGAGTCAAATATGATTAGGGGATTTTGCTCCCACCAATCGGAATGCGCCACGTGGGCCAATCAGGTCCTGCCAAGTGTCCCCTAGATGTAACTGTCAGGGCATGCTACGTGGCACACGCTTATTCGTCCACCTTGGGCCTATTATGTCATGACACGTGGCATACTCCATGCCTAATGGAGAAACCGGCCACCCAGGCCCAACTTCCGAGGGAAGCCCAATCAGCCCTAGGTTAACCTAAACCTAGGATTGGCACGTTTCCCAAGATTATAAATACCTCCCTTAATCCTCATTAAGGGGGGATTACGGAAAAAACACATTGATTACACACAGAGTTACAGGCTGATTATGCTAAAAACTCACATTAGACACTCTCACCTAGAGAGACCCACTCACTTTAATTTCCGCATTAATTACTCCTTAATCAAGTACTAACTTGACCGTTGGAGGCGGAGCTCCCACCACCAGGAGTCTCCGTTGTTTTGCAGGTACAGGCGTCCGGTTCCAGTCTCGGAATTGTAAATCTCCCGCAGGACATCAGAAAACCCCGAAACATTTGTCGGCGTCTGTGGGGAGAGTACTTCTGAGATGGCATCCAAGTCTGTACCGACTCCTGAAGAGAGGCGTCCCCTAGACGACCCTCAAGTACAATCGGACCACGATACTGAGGATGAACTTGAAGTTGAAGCTCACACAGCCTCAGACGGGACCCTAAAGGCCCGACGTACCCGTCATACCGAAAGGAGGGAACGGGAACATCTTCATACAGGAAGCGAGCCAGCAGGCGCACCGCCTGTTCGGCAACAGCCGACTGATGGGTCTGCTCCCATCACAAGGAACGAACTCATGACCTTCATGAGGGACTTCAAGGGAGAGATTCAAGAGTTTATCAACAAGAAGCCGCCTACTCTGGTCAAGGAGCAGTCGGCTAAGAAACCCTCCACTTCACTAAAGAGGAAGCCAGTTCAAGGGCGAGAGGCGACTCCTCATCCTAAATCTAGGAAGCGGGAGCCACCTGCCCTTGATTTCACAAAATTCCATTTTCCTACAGGAAATAGGAAACCTGTTCGTCATATTCAGGCGGACGGGTCGAAGCAAACATTCACAGACGCTCGGCTACTGCTAGAGCAGAAGAAGAGTGACTGATTGTCAGAGTCGGCCTCTACTTCAAACTTTCAAGACAGTCTGCGAAATGCCTCGATGAGGCGTACTTAGTCGTATCATGAGAGTCAGTCAGGCGGCACCTCCCGTCAGTCCGGCTTTCATAGTGACCAGGCGGTACCAAACTTACCATTTGTACCGCAACAACAATATTTTTTGCAGCCACCTCCGTTTGGTGGACCTGCAGCAAAAAAACGTCCAACTTATGAACTGGCAGCTACGGTTGCTTAGACTTGGTGAACAGCCGTCGGCCTTCTCCAAGGAAATTACTGAAGCCGCTCAGCCGGCCAAAGTGAAAAATGTATTAGTAGGCGCCTATGACGGCACTACTAACCCAGAAGACCATCTTATGGCCTTCACCAACCTAATGTACCTTTCAAGGGTTGGATGATCCCACCTGGTGCAAGTGTTTCCCAGCGACTCTCAAAGGAATCGCGCAACAATGGTTCGGCAACCCGCCGACTGGTTGTGTAAATAGCTTCAGGACGCTTGCTTACTTATTCACCTCCAACTTCGCCATGAACATCCCTGCGAAGAAAACGACCCTTGATTTAGGAACAATTCAGCAGGGCGAGAAGGAGGGTCTTCGTTCTTACATCAGGCGGTTTAACCTGATGAGAATACAGATTCAAGGGTTACCGGATGAGGTAGCCTATACTGACTTTTTCAGAGGTCTTACATCAGGCGGTTTAACCTGATGAGAATACAAATTTGACTTGGTCCGAAAGAGGGTGGCGACTCTTCAAGAGGCCTTGATTGAAGCGGAAGCCTATATACAGGTGACTGATCTTTGTAGGGTAAAACAGTCGGACGGGAAAAGGTTCGACAAAAGAGAAGGACGACAGAAACAGTCGTCAAACAAAGATGAGAAGAGAAAAGAGGTCTGGGCGGCTGATTCCTCCAAACAGCCGGCCCAGAAAAAGAAAAAAGAATTCAAACCATACTCCCCAAAGTATGCGTTTAACAAGGATAACCATTTTATCCTAAAAGAAATCAAGGGACGGATCTCAATTGAGAAGCCGGTCCCCATGAAGGGTTCTGCAAACAACCGGAACCAAGATAAATTCTGTGCTTATCATGGTGATGTTGGTCATCACACCAATGACTGCATCAGTCTCATGCGGTATCTGGACCGCCTGGCTAAGCAAGGTGACCTTGACACTTATGTCAAGAATTCCGCGGGGAACACTTCCTCAAAAAAGCAGTCGGCCAAAAAGAATCAACAGGCCGACAACTCCGATACAGATGATGCAGTCGTCTACACCATTGCAGGCGGCTTCTCAGGAGGCGGCCCCACTATTAGGGGCAACAAAGACAATATCAGGCGGTTAGATGTAAATTCCGTTCACCAAGAACGGCCGTCCAAATATTCATTTCCTGAGATTGTCATCACTGAAGAAGATCTAGGAGGGGTAAGCGGGCCGCATGACGACCCTATCGTTATTGAATGTAAAGTGGCCAACCAGAGGGTTGGCCGAATCCTCATAGATACCGGAAGCTCCTCAGATCTCATCAGTAGCAAATGTCTGTCGAAACTAAAATATCAGACTGATTGCATACATCCGGCCTCCCACCCTTTAGTAGGGTTTGGAGGAGGATTCGTCCACCCAGTGGGACGAGTGGATTTACCCATCCGTCTGGGAGAAAAAGGGGAAGGACGACACATGGTAGTCCGTTTCCTGGTAGTAGAAGAACTCTCAACCTACAACATGATTCTGGGACGACCAACCCTGAATAATCCCATCTCTTATGTTGCTCAAGTTTGAGAGGGATAATGGAACAGTCTGCTCCCTAAGGGGAGATCAAAGGATGGCCCGAGAGTGCTATCTCTCGGATGTCAAGCCCACTATTATGGCCACTGGGTCAAGTGGTGAAAAAACAGACCTTGACAGTGTCAAGAAGAGTGCGCCTGTTCAAGAAGCAGGCGGCAAGAAGAGAAAGGCATCCCAGACAGGGGCCGCAAGAAAAGAAAGAAAATAGCAATCATTGGCAGAGGAATGTCCGGATGAGTTCCGCCCTCAGCCGGCTGGTGAGCATACGGACCTGATCTTAGACGACTCACGTCCTGATCGAACAGTCAAAGTTGGGACGACTGCTCTGCGAGACCTTGGTGACGACTTTCACACATTGTTGAAAGAATACAAGGACATCTTTGCATTCGAAGTCCATGAAATGCCAGGCATTAGTCCTGATCAGGCGGTACATAAACTGGCCGTGGATCCAAAAAAGAAGCCGGTACGGCAGAAGAAACGGAACCATGGCGAAGAAAGAAGTCAGGCGGCAGCCGCCGAAGTTAAAAAATTACTTGATGCAGGGTTCATTCGGCAATGTTACTTCCCAGACTGGGTTGCAAATGTGGTGCTTGTAAAAAAGCCAAATGGCACCTGACGAATGTGTGTAGACTACACAGACTTAAACAAGGCGTGCCCCAAAGACAGTTACCCTCTGCCTAAAATTGATAATCTGGTCGACTCAACTGCCGGCCATGCTTTGATGAGCTTTATGGACGCCTACTCTGGTTTCCATCAAAATCCTTTGTGGAAGAAAGATCAGGAGAAGACGGCCTTCGTCACTTATCAGGGGTTATACTGTTACACGGTCAAGCCGTTTGGTCTTGAGAATGCCCCGGCTACCTTCCAGCGAATGATAAACACTGTGTTCTTTGATCAGATTGGGAGAAACGTTGAGGCATACATTGATGATATGATTGTCAAAACTAAACTTCAGAAAGATCATCTGTCGGACCTCCGAGAAACTTTCGCCACACTCAGGCGGCACCATGTCATGCTCAATCCCAAGAATTGTGTCTTTGGAGTTGAGTCTGTGAAATTTCTCGGATTCCTTATTAATCAAAGAGGAATAGAGGCAAACCCTGAGAAGGTGCAGGCGGTCATTGACATGCAGTCGCCTCGTACCATCCGAGAGGTTCAGAAGTTAACAGGTTGTCTGGCGGCTTTGGGAAGATTTCTAAGTCGATCAGGCGACAAATGCCTATACTTTTTCCAGGCAATTAAGAAAAAGGCAAGGTTTGAATGGGGGCCGGATGCTGAGGCCGCCTTCCAGAAATTGAAAGTTCACTTGCATTCCATGCCGAGGCTGGTCAGCCCTTTGGCCAAAGAAGTACTCTACATGTACCTGGCCGTCTCTGATCATGCGTTAAGCGCTGTTCTCCTTGCTGAAAGAGACGGCTGTCAGCTCCCGGTCTACTTTGTCAGTCATGTACTGAAAAATGCCGAGTTGAGGTATCCCCTAGTGGAGAAATTTGGTCTTGCACTCTTCATGGCTGTTAAAAAATTGAAGACCTACTTTTTGGCACATGCAGTCGTCGTGTATACAGACCAACCTATCAAGCGGCCACTAACCATCATGGAGTCATCAGGCCGAATGATCAAATGGGTCATAGAAATACAGAGCCTCGAAGTTACTTTCGAGCCTAGAAAAGCATTGAAGGGGCAAGCCTTTGCTGACTTTATTATTGAGATGACTCGTCCTCCTGACTCTCAAGTTCCAGACCAAGTCTGGAAGGTATATGTGGACGGAAGCTCTACTTCAAATGGTTGTGGAGCAGGCGTCATATGTCAGTCGCCAGAGGGCGACAAGTACGAGTATGCTTTACGCTACAGTTTTCAGGCCTCAAACAATGAGGCAGAATATGAAGCTTTACTAGCCGGAATCCGCATGTGCAAGGCGGTAGGGGCAAGAAAAATAGACGCCTGTTCCGATTCACAATTGATAGTGAGTTAGTACAATGGCGAATACGAAGCAACCCATCCGGCCATGATCAAGTATTTACAGGCGGTCCGACAAGCAGTCGGCTCCCTTGAGGATTTCCATCTGATCCAAGTGCCGAGATCAGAAAACAACCAGGAGGATGCACTGTCAAAATTTGCATCATCCGCCTCCTCTGATACTCCTCGAACTGTTTTTTGGGAAGTAATGGAGAAGAGAAGCATCGAGGAAGACCCTATTGGAATCCTAGACAGAAGCTCAACCTGGATGGATCCAATCAGGGCATATCTGACAAATGGTACCCTGCCGGATGATCATCAACAGTCGGCAGCACTGAAAAAAAGAGCAACCTGTTTTGAAATAATAAAGGGAGAACTTCACAAAAAGGGGTACCTTCAATCCTTCTTAAAGTGTGTTACTCCAGAAAAGGGACGAGAGATACTAGACGATCTTCACTCTGGTTACTGTGCTTCCCATATACGCGGTAGGATGCTTGCTCAACGGGCAAGGCGGCAGGGCTACTTTTGGCCTAGTTTAGAAGCAGATGCAATGGAGATGGTGAAAAAATGTGACAAGTGCCAAAGGTTCGGCAAGCTAATTCACCGTCCGGCTACTGACCTCACTACCATTCATAGCCCACTACCGTTTGCTAAGTGGGGCATGGACATTCTGGGTCCATATACGCCTGCTACAGGCGGAAGGAGGTACATACTTGTTGCCGTCGACTACTTCACTAAATGGGTAGAGGCGGAGGCTGTAAAGGGAATCAAGACGAAGGATGTAATTTCATTCATTTGGAAAAATGTCATCACTCGGTTCGGGGTTCCCATGTCTATGGTTTTTGATAATGGTCCCCAATTTGAGACGCCTGTTCTCAAAAGCTGGTTGGGTGACCAAGGAATTGTACACTACTTTGCATCTGTCGGCCGTCCACAAGCAAACGGCCAGGTAGAAGCCTTTAATAAAATCATCTCAGACGGTTTCAAGAAAAAGATTGAACGAGCAGGCGGCCTATGGGCGGATGAACTACCACATGTTCTCTGGGCCATCAGGACGACTGAAAAAGGGGCGACTGGAGAAACTCCATTCCTCCTAACTTATGGTGCGGAAGCTGTTCTTCCAATAGAACACTACGAGCCGACTCTTCGAGTAATGCTATATGACGAAGAGGCAAACTGGGAAGCTATGCGCCTGACATTGGACTCACTTCCTGAAAGGAGGGGCAATGCTGTCTTGCGCCATGAAATTTACCGCCTGAGAATGACTAGATCATACAACAAAAAAGTACACAGGCGTCCTCTCAAAGTAGGGGACTTTGTACTTAGAAAAATGGAAGCAGTTGGTAGGGCTAATGAGTCTGGCAAACTAACTCCCAACTGGGAAGGACCCAACCGAATCTGTGAAGAAGTCAGGGATGGTACCTACCGTCTGGAAACACCAGACGGACAACCGTTGCCTCGAACTTGGAATGTAGATAATCTTAAGAAATATTTCTTTTGAATGATGTAAATAGTCAAGAGCTACTTAATAAAAGTTTGCATACTTACTATTCAATTTTGTACTAAGAGGGGCATGCCTGCTGAAAAACAGTCGGCTAGTCTCCATGTTTAATTTTTATTTAAGAGGGGCATGCCGTCTGTACCTTTACAGTCGGCTACTCTCCATTGAGTATTTCACTCTATCTTCAGAGGGGCTGCCATCTGTACCTTTACAGTCGGCTACTCTCCATTGAGTATTTCACTCTATCTTCAGAGGGGCATGCCGTCTGTACCTTTACAGTCGGCTACTCTCCATTGAGTATTTTACTCACAATAGGGGCATGTCGTCTGGACATATAGTCGGCTACTCTCCATAAGAAGATGGCCGACTGGTTCCAAACACATAGCCACCCCCCTAATACTTAGCTAAAAAGATTAGGGCCTGGCCGACCCTGTGCCTAACAGGCGGCTACCCTCCTTTTACTTAGCACCTACGTTCACCAAGAATTTACCAAGGCCACAGGCCGAATGATCAGACCAGGCGCCAAGCCAACTGATCAAATCTTCAAAACTAATACGACATGTCCCAACATCATAGCAGGCGTCCGGCGGCATCCCTCCGGATGAAATTCGTCGCAGAGAGCAGCTCCCTTTTGGGTTGAACATTGTTCTATAAACTAATTACACGGCACATATACGACTGTCCCCAAGGGCAATCACGTAGCCGTTTTTGAGACAAGGATAACTCTTATCACTAACCAAAGCAGTGGTAGCAGTTGACATCTGAGTCAGATGACCGCCTGTATTACTTGGGATAAATGCAGGGGGTACCTCTTGAGTTAATAGCCAACAAACTTTGGCGAATCAAGGGGTATAGCCGGCCTCCGCCGCCTGGTACCTCTACTACTCAAGCAAGAGTGACGGCGACTGAGTAACACCAATGTTAACTCATAGTCACTCCCTCAAACTTGGTATGGAACTTAAAAGGTTTGAGTAGACCGCCTGTTTTTTGGCAAACAACGGCACTCAAACCCCTATTCCTACTAGGTAACCTCTTGAGTTAATAGCCAACAAACATTGGCGAATCAAGGGGTCTAGCCGGCCTCCGCCGCCTGGTACCTCTACTACTCAAGCAGGAGTGACGGCGATTGTGTAACTCCAAAGTTAACTCATAGTCACTCCCTCAAACTTAGTATGGAGCCTAAAAGGTATGAGTCGTCCGCCTGTTTTTCGCAAACAAGAGCTCTCAACCACTACTCCTGCTAGGTTAACAACTTATGAGTTAAAAGCCAACAAACATTGGCGAATAAAGGGGAACAACCGATACCCACCGCTTGATACCTCTATTACTCAGTTCCTTGGCAACTAAGTAACAATCATGTTCACTTGGTCAGACCACTTTCCTACTTGGTTAAATTTACAAATGACAGGATCGCCTGCCTAAGAAGGATCCAGTCTTTAAAATAGTTCGAATACTGATTGGATAAATGGCCGACTGATCGTCTATCTTGGAAACAGACAACCAGTCGTCCAGGGGCATAGGCGGCGTGACTAACTATCCGTACCTGTCTGCAACTATCGGCTATGTAAAACAGTCGGTATAGTGAACAATTGGATATTAGAATATTCAATACTTAGACAAATTTGAAGCAAAACAAAAATTCATTAAAAAGAAGCCGGTCATTAAAGACCGGCAAAATATTCAAAGCCCCGGCCCCCTGGCCGGGTAAATACAAAACAAACGGCACGCAGGCCGTGGAAAGAATACATAAAGCTTAAGAAGGGGGCAGATCTTCAATATTAGCAGCTGCCGCCTGGTCAGCACTCTTCTTGCTGGACTCGGCTTCAATACAAGCGCCACTACCCGCTCCTCCTCCTCCAACGCTTCTTCCAACGCCTCTTCCTCAGCAGCCGCCAGGATCTCTTGATTATAAGTATCAGAACACTGGCGGCACGTTCTTTCCCAAGAGGCAAAGTCGGCATTGGGGAAGAGGCGGCCCCAGGTCATGCGCTGGATTTGAGCGGAGTCTTCCATCATCTCCCGGACCAGCTCTTTCTTCTCTTGCTCGGCCTTTTCTGAGAGCTCCTGAGTAAGACTCTTCTCCTGGGTCAGCAGGCGTTCCTTTACGTTGGCTAAGGATTTCTCCAAGGCTTCGTATGAGTACATTTTTAGGCGAAGAGGTTTCAGCTCGGCCTTGAGATTGGTGATGGTCGCCTCCAGCTCGCCATTCCTCTTCTGGGCCGCCTCTAACTGAGCCCGAACAGCGGCGGTAGCCTGCGCCTGATAATAAAGAATATCAATGGTCAGAACTTCATTTTGGGCAATTTGAAACATTGCCTTATCACAGTCAGAGGCGGCCATAGCTTTTGCAGCCTTTACCTCTTTGTTCTTCCGGTCAAGCGGCTTGCGAAGGCCGTTCACTCGGAGCAGGGCCTAAGTACAAAGGAACAGGCGTCAGCTTCCAAACAAAAAGAAAACAGGCGTCCTGGAATTCAAATACTCAAAAATATGCCAAGTATACCTCAGCAAGGACCCCTGCAATCCCGTCTAGGTCAAGGGTGCCGACACTCCTGACCGCCTCCCTTTCAGCTGGAGGAACGGCTCTGATCATAGACTTGGCCACCTCTACCAAGTCAGGCTCCTGAGGGCCGCCTGCATCAAGCATAAACAAACGGATTAGACCTAGAAAAAAAGGGAGCAAGTCTAAAATTTACAAGGACAACTTCATACTTCTAGGCGGCCGAGTTGGAGTTTTAGAAGAAGTGGCCGGCTGTTTCTCAGCTGCCACATGTTTCCTGGCAGATCCAGGAGAACTCGCAACAGCCATCCTCCGGGCCTTGGGGTCCGGCTGTTGGGAAGAAGAAGCCCTTGGAGCACCCGTCTAAAAAAGAAGAAAAAAAGTCAGTATATGCATAAACACAACTCCAAAAAGAGGGTGAAAGGTTTGGAGCTCACCAAGGGTGCCCCCTTCTTGGGGGAGTCGGTTGAAGCTTGTTGCATGATGGAGGCCCGCAACATGGCCGCCGCAGTCTTGGAGGCGGTAATTTTGCTCATGGCGTCAGCTGCAAAAACAAACATCAAAGTTAATAAAAGTCATAACAAGAAATGTATGGAACAACAGAGTATTCGACAGGCCGTCTACCTCTTGAGCACCGACTGCTGAGGCCACAGGCGGCCAAAAAGTACTCGTCGTAGAGCCATTTGAAGCTCGGGACGCAGTGCAGGGGTACTTGCTCTCGTACCCCTGAAGTAGAGTCGACCCTCGACTCTACTTTAAAGAGTCCTTTATCAAGGATCTCTTTCTTAGCCTTGGGGGGGAACAGGCGGCATGCTATGGCCGCCTGCAAGAAGGGGCGGATTCCTGTTCCACCTATTCAAGCGCTTGTCCAGCTCAGTGTCTGAACTCTCAATGATGAGGAAGGTGCTCCGCCAGTCCTTCCACTTGTTTGCTTTACCTCTCGTCATGAGGTAGCCCCTGTGGCTTGTCAATTGATATCAGCCGGTACCGCCTGCCTTAGGGGTCCGGCTGAGATAGTTCATATGGGCGAAAGCCTCGAAGCTCGGCTCCACCCCGTGCAGTTCGCACCCGGCCACATAGCCGAGTACGTTGACCCAGGAGTTTGGGGCTAACTGCCATAACCCCAACTCATACCCATCCAAGATCCGCTGAACAGCCGGATGTAATGGGAAGCGCAGCCCTGCCTTGATGGCCGCCTCGTAGCAGCCAAAGCAGGCGCTATCATAACTGGTACCAGCCGGCCAGACGACTGTGTCTTCTGGATCCGGCACAAACACTAAAAATTCGGGGCCCATTGTGTGGTTTGCGATAAAGCTCTCCACTTTCTCTTGCATGAATGTGATCCGGCCCCGAGGTACCATGCAGTAGTAAGGGGTATTTTGATCTCGGTAAGAGGCGGATGGCTCCGCCCAATTGTCCCCTTTCTCAACTGCGTGAGAAAGCCTCGCCTCTTGCAGGCGACTGTTTTTCTCTTCTGTGTCCAGAGAAGCATGGCCAGAAGAGCTTGACTCGGAATCGTCCTCTGACGAGTCCGAAGAAGACGACTCCTCCCCTCTCCCGGAGGGGCCCGCCTCCTCTCTTTGAAAAGGAGCAGAATTGTTAATTGTTAAATGGGAAGGGATCACTATGACTCCTCCCTCAGAATTGCCGGCTTTCAGGCCGCCTTGTTTCACTTCCACATCTGGCGCCTGGTCAGATGTTTCACTAATCGGCACCCTGTGGGAGGAGCCGTCTGAATTTGAGATCCTAGCAGTCTTTTTTGTTCTGGCCATCCTGCTCTGCATAGACACAGATACAGTCGGACTTTGT
Source organism: Chenopodium quinoa (assembly GCF_001683475.1). Classification (NCBI taxonomy): domain Eukaryota; kingdom Viridiplantae; phylum Streptophyta; class Magnoliopsida; order Caryophyllales; family Amaranthaceae; genus Chenopodium; species Chenopodium quinoa. The sequence continues at coordinate 53,465 of NW_018744086.1, forward strand.
ATAAAGGGCAAAGATGGGTCCGGAAAAGGGCAGGCGGCACTCCTAGTCCTAGATTCAGCCGTCCCCGGTGACCGGCTGATCACTAACCTAAGTCGTGTCGTGTGCTTCCGTGGTGCCATTTCAAAAGAAAAAAAAAAAAAAAAAAAAAGAAGAAAATTAAGAGTAAGAGAACCGACAGTTACCTGAACGAGTGACGGTTGATGAAGTTCTGAAAATCCTTTGCAGTCGGCTTGTCAGAACAGGCAGTAGGCAGAAAAGGTCCAAAATGTCAGAGCAAGTTCAGGGGTCCGAATGTTCTCAAAAAGTTCTCAAGTGTGAAAATGACTCAAGACAACTCTCCCTTATATAGGCGAAGTGAGAAGGCGAAGGGTCACTTCCAGAATTCAAAATTTGGGCGGGAAAATCTCTCGGCCTTTCGCCGACTGACACCTGTAGCAGGCCGTCGCCTGTAACAGTGCGGCACCTGTCACAGGTAACACGTGACCAGTAACGTGCCACCTGTGAGGGGCAAATGATTAGGGGATTTTGCTCCCACCAATCGGAATGCGCCACGTGGACCAATCAGGTCCTGCCAAGTGTCCCCCAGATGGAACTGTCAGGGCATGCCACGTGGCACACGCTTATTCGTCCACCTTGGACCTGTTATGTCATGACACGTGGCATACTCCATGCCTAATGGAGAAACCGGCCACCCAGGCCCAACTTCCGTGGGAAGCCCAATCAGCCCTAGGTTAACCTAAACCTAGGATTGGCACGTTTCCCAAGGTTATAAATACCTCCCTTAATCCTCATTAAGGGGGGATTACGGAAAAAAACACATTGATTACACACAGAGTTACAGGCTGATTACGCTAAAAACTCACATTAGACACTCTCACCTAGAGAGACCCACTCACTTTAATTTCCGCATTAATTACTCCTTAATCAAGTACTAACTTGACCGTTGGAGGCGGAGCTCCCACCACCAGGAGTCTCCGTTGTTTTGCAGGTACAGGCGTCCGGTTCCAGTCTCAGAATTGTAACTCTCCCGCACGACATCAGAAAACCCTGAAACAAAATACATTCTACAAAGCTAATTGAATCAAATGAAAGTCAAACACATTTAAACAAAGCTAATTGAATCGAATGAAAGTCAAATACATTCAACAAAGCTAATTGAATCAAATGAAAGTCAAACACATTCAAACAAAGCTAATTGAATCAAATGAAAGTCAAATACATTCTACAAAGCTAATTGAATCAAATGAAAGTCAAACACATTCAAACAAAGCTATTTGAATAAAATGAAAGTCAAACACATTCAAACAAAGCTATTTGAATCAAATGAGAGTCAAATACATTCAAACGAAGCTAATTAAATCAAATAAAAGTCTAATACATTCTACAAAGCTAATTGAATTAAATTAAAGTCAAACACATTCAAACAAAGCTAATTGAATCAAATGAAAGTCAAACACATTCAAACAAAGCTAATTGAATCGAATGAAAGTCAAATACATTCAACAAAGCTAATTGAATCAAATGAAAGTCAAACACATTCAAACAAAGCTAATTGAATCAAATGAAAGTCAAATACATTCTGCAAAGCTAATTGAATCAAATGAAAGTCAAACACATTCAAACAAAGCTATTTGAATAAAATGAAAGTCAAACACATTCAAACAAAGTTATTTGAATCAAATGAGAGTCAAATACATTCAAATAAAGCTAATTAAATCAAATAAAAGTCTAATACATTCTACAAAGCTAATTGAATTAAATTAAAGTCAAACACATTCAAACAAAGCTAATTGAATCAAATGAAAGTCAAACACATTCAAACAAAGCTAATTGAATCGAATGAAAGTCAAATACATTCAACAAAGCTAATTGAATCAAATGAAAGTCAAACACATTCAAACAAAGCTAATTGAATCAAATGAAAGTCAAATACATTCTACAAAGCTAATTGAATCAAATGAAAGTCAAACACATTCAAACAAAGCTATTTGAATAAAATGAAAGTCAAACACATTCAAACAAAGCTATTTGAATCAAATGAGAGTCAAATACATTCAAACAAAGCTAATTAAATCAAATAAAAGTCTAATACATTCTACAAAGCTAATTGAATCAAATGAAAGTCTAACACATTCAAACAAAGCTAATTGAATCGAATGAAAGTCAAATACATTCAACAAAGCTAATTGAATCAAATGAAAGTCAAACACATTCAAACAAAGCTAATTGAATCAAATGAAAGTCAAATACATTCTACAAAGCTAATTGAATCAAATGAAAGTCAAACACATTCAAACAAAGCTATTTGAATAAAATGAAAGTCAAACACATTCAAACAAAGCTATTTGAATCAAATAAGAGTCAAATACATTCAAACAAAGCTAATTAAATCAAATAAAAGTCTAATATATTCTACAAAGCTAATTGAATTAAATTAAAGTCAAACACATTCAAACAAAGCTAATTGAATCAAATGAAAGTCAAACACATTCATACAAAGCTAATTGAATCGAATGAAAGTCAAATACATTCAACAAAGCTAATTGAATCAAATGAAAGTCAAACACATTCAAACAAAGCTAATTGAATCAAATGAAAGTCAAATACATTCTACAAAGCTAATTGAATCAAATGAAAGTCAAACACATTCAAACAAAGCTATTTGAATAAAATGAAAGTCAAACACATTCAAACAAAGCTATTTGAATCAAATGAGAGTCAAATACATTCAAACAAAGCTAATTAAATCAAATAAAAGTCTAATACATTCTACAAAGCTAATTGAATTAAATTAAAGTCAAACACATTCAAACTAAGCTAATTGAATCAAATGAAAGTCAAATACATTCTACAAAGCTAATTGAATCAAATGAAAGTCAAACACATTCAAATAAAGCTATTTAAATCAAATGAAAGTCAAATACATTCTACAAAGCTAATTGAATCAAATGAAAGTCAAACACATTCAAACAAAGCTATTTGAATCTAATGAGAGTCAAATAAATTCAAACAAAGCTAATTAAATCAAATAAAAGTAAAATACATTCTACAAAGCTAATTGAATCAAATGAAAGTCAAACACATTCAAACAAATCTATTTAAATTAAATGAATGTCAAATACATTCTACAAAGCTAATTGAACCAAATGAAAGTCAAACACATTCAAACAAAGCTATTTGAAGAAAATGAAAGTCAAATACATTCTACAAAGCAAATTGAAACAAATGAAAGTCAAACACAGTCAAACAAAGTTATTTGAGTCAAATGAAAGTCAAATACATTCTACAAATCTAATTGAATCAAATGAAAGTCAAACACATTCAAACAAAGCTATTTGAATCAAATGAAAGTCAAATACATTCAACAAAGCTAATTGAATCAAATGAAAGTCAAATACATTCAAACAAAGCTATTTGAATCAAATAAAAATCAAGTACATTCTACAAAGCTAATTTAATCAAAAGAAAGTCAAACAAATTCAAACAAAGCTTTTTTAAATCAAATGAAAGTTTAACACATTCAAACAAAGATATTCGAATCAAATGAAAGTACAACACATTCAAACAAAGCTATTTGAATAAAATGAAAGTCAAACACATTCAAACAAAGCTATTTGAATCAAATGAGAGTCAAATACATTCAAACAAAGCTAATTAAATCAAATAAAAGTCAAACACATTCAAACAAATCTATTTAAATTAAATGAATGTCAAATACATTCAAACAAAGCTAATTGAACCAAATGAAAGTCAAACACATTCAAACAAAGCTATTTGAAGAAAATGAAAGTCAAATACATTCTACAAAGCTAATTGAATCAAATGAAAGTCAAATACATTCTACAAAGCTAATTGAATCAAATGAAAGTCAAACACATTCAAACAAAGCTATTTGAATAAAATGAAAGTCAAACACATTCAAACAAAGCTATTTGAATCAAATGAGAGTCAAATACATTCAAACAAAGCTAATTAAATCAAATAAAAGTCTAATACATTCTACAAAGCTAATTGAATTAAATTAAAGTCAAACACATTCAAACTAAGCTAATTGAATCAAATGAAAGTCAAATACATTCTACAAAGCTAATTGAATCAAATGAAAGTCAAACACATTCAAATAAAGCTATTTAAATCAAATGAAAGTCAAATACATTCTACAAAGCTAATTGAATCAAATGAAAGTCAAACACATTCAAACAAAGCTATTTGAATCTAATGAGAGTCAAATAAATTCAAACAAAGCTAATTAAATCAAATAAAAGTAAAATACATTCTACAAAGCTAATTGAATCAAATGAAAGTCAAACACATTCAAACAAATCTATTTAAATTAAATGAATGTCAAATACATTCTACAAAGCTAATTGAACCAAATGAAAGTCAAACACATTCAAACAAAGCTATTTGAAGAAAATGAAAGTCAAATACATTCTACAAAGCAAATTGAAACAAATGAAAGTCAAACACAGTCAAACAAAGTTATTTGAGTCAAATGAAAGTCAAATACATTCTACAAATCTAATTGAATCAAATGAAAGTCAAACACATTCAAACAAAGCTATTTGAATCAAATGAAAGTCAAATACATTCAACAAAGCTAATTGAATCAAATGAAAGTCAAATACATTCAAACAAAGCTATTTGAATCAAATAAAAATCAAGTACATTCTACAAAGCTAATTTAATCAAAAGAAAGTCAAACAAATTCAAACAAAGCTTTTTTAAATCAAATGAAAGTTTAACACATTCAAACAAAGATATTCGAATCAAATGAAAGTACAACACATTCAAACAAAGCTATTTGAATAAAATGAAAGTCAAACACATTCAAACAAAGCTATTTGAATCAAATGAGAGTCAAATACATTCAAACAAAGCTAATTAAATCAAATAAAAGTCAAACACATTCAAACAAATCTATTTAAATTAAATGAATGTCAAATACATTCAAACAAAGCTAATTGAACCAAATGAAAGTCAAACACATTCAAACAAAGCTATTTGAAGAAAATGAAAGTCAAATACATTCTACAAAGCTAATTGAATCAAATGAAAGTCAAATACATTCTACAAAGCTAATTGAATCAAATGAAAGTCAAACACATTCAAACAAAGCTATTTGAATAAAATGAAAGTCAAACACATTCAAACAAAGCTATTTGAATCAAATGAGAGTCAAATACATTCAAACAAAGCTAATTAAATCAAATAAAAGTCTAATACATTCTACAAAGCTAATTGAATCAAATGAAAGTCTAACACATTCAAACAAAGCTAATTGAATCGAATGAAAGTCAAATACATTCAACAAAGCTAATTGAATCAAATGAAAGTCAAACACATTCAAACAAAGCTAATTGAATCAAATGAAAGTCAAATACATTCTACAAAGCTAATTGAATCAAATGAAAGTCAAACACATTCAAACAAAGCTATTTGAATAAAATGAAAGTCAAACACATTCAAACAAAGCTATTTGAATCAAATAAGAGTCAAATACATTCAAACAAAGCTAATTAAATCAAATAAAAGTCTAATATATTCTACAAAGCTAATTGAATTAAATTAAAGTCAAACACATTCAAACAAAGCTAATTGAATCAAATGAAAGTCAAACACATTCAAACAAAGCTAATTGAATCAAATGAAAGTCAAATACATTCAACAAAGCTAATTGAATCAAATGAAAGTCAAACACATTCAAACAAAGCTAATTGAATCAAATGAAAGTCAAATACATTCTACAAAGCTAATTGAATCAAATGAAAGTCAAACACATTCAAACAAAGCTATTTGAATAAAATGAAAGTCAAACACATTCAAACAAAGCTATTTGAATCAAATGAGAGTCAAATACATTCAAACAAAGCTAATTAAATCAAATAAAAGTCTAATACATTCTACAAAGCTAATTGAATTAAATTAAAGTCAAACACATTCAAACTAAGCTAATTGAATCAAATGAAAGTCAAATACATTCAACAAAGCTAATTGAATCAAATGAAAGTCAAATACATTCAAACAAAGCTATTTGAATCAAATAAAAATCAAGTACATTCTACAAAGCTAATTTAATAAAAAGAAAGTCAAACAAATTCAAACAAAGCTTTTTTAAATCAAATGAAAGTTTAACACATTGAAACAAAGCTATTCGAATCAAATGAAAGTCAAACACATTCAAACAAAGCTATTTGAATAAAATGAAAGTCAAACACATTCAAACAAAGCTATTTGAATCAAATGAGAGTCAAATACATTCAAACAAAGCTAATTAAATCAAATAAAAGTCAAACACATTCAAACAAATCTATTTAAATTAAATGAATGTCAAATACATTCAAACAAAGCTAATTGAACCAAATGAAAGTCAAACACATTCAAACAAAGCTATTTGAAGAAAATGAAAGTCAAATACATTCTACAAAGCTAATTGAATCAAATGAAAGTCAAACACATTCAAACAAAGCTATTTGAATAAAATGAAATTTAAATACGTTCTACAACGCTAATTGTATCAAATGAAAGTCAAACGCAATCAAATAAAGCTATTTGAGTCAAATGAAAGTCAAACACATTCAAACAAAGTTGTTTAAATTAAATGAAAGTGAAATGTATTCTACAATGCTCATTGAATCAAATGAAAGTTAAACGCATTCAGACAAAGCTATTTGAATCAAATGAGAGTCAAATACATTCTACAAAGCTAATTGAATCAAATGAAAGTCAAACACATTCAAACAAAGCTAATTGAATCAAATGAAAGTCAAATACATTCTACAAAGCTAATTGAATCAAATGAAAGTCAAACACATTCAAACAAAGCTATTTGAATAAAATGAAAGTCAAACACATTCAAACAAAGCTATTTGAATCAAATGAGAGTCAAATACATTCAAACAAAGCTAATTAAATCAAATAAAAGTCTAATACATTCTACAAAGCTAATTGAATTAAATTAAAGTCAAACACATTCAAACAAAGCTATTTGAATAAATGAAAGTCAAATACATTCTACAAAGCAAATTGAAACAAATAAAAGTCAAACACAGTCAAACAAAGTTATTTGAGTCAAATGAAAGTCAAATACATTCTACAAAGGTAATTGAATCAAATGAAAGTCAAACACATTCAAACAAAGCTATTTGAATCAAATGAAAGTTAAATACGTTCTACAAAGCTAATTGTATCAAATGAAAGTCAAACTCAATCAAATAAAGCTATTTGAGTCAAATGAAAGTCAAACACATTCAAACAAAGCTATTTGAAGAAAATGAAAGTCAAATACATTCTACAAAGCTAATTGAATCAAATGAAAGTCAAACACATTCAAACAAAGCTATTTGAATAAAATGAAAGTCAAACACATTCAAACAAAGCTATTTGAATCAAATGAGAGTCAAATACATTCAAACAAAGCTAATTAAATCAAGTAAAAGTCTATTATATTCTACAAAGCTAATTCAATTAAATTAAAGTCAAACACATTCAAACAAAGCTATTTGAATAAAATGAAAGTCAAATACATTCTACAAAGCAAATTGAAACAAATGAAAGTCAAACACAGTCAAACAAAGTTATTTGAGTCAAATGAAAGTCAGATACATTCTACAAAGCTAATTGAATAAAATAAAAGTCAAACACATTCAAACAAAGCTATTTGAATCAAATGAGAGTCAAATACATTCAAACAAAGCTAATTAAATCAAATAAAAGTTTAATACATTCTACAAAGCTAATTGAATTAAATTAAAGTCAAACACATTCAAACAAAGCTAATTGAATCAAATGAAAGTCAAACACATTCAAACAAAGATTTCGAATCAAATGAAAGTCAAATACATTCTACAAAGCTAATTGAATCAAATGAAAGTCAAACACATTCAAATTAAGCTATTTAAATCAAATGAAAGTCAAATACATTCTACAAAGCTAATTGTATCAAATGAAAGTCAAACGCAATCAAATAAAGCTATTTGAGTCAAACGAAAGTTTACACATTCAAACAAAGCTCATTGAATAAAATGAAAGTCAAATACATTCTACAAAGCAAATTGAAACAAATGAAAGTCAAACACAGTCAAACAAAGTTATTTGAGTCAAATGAAAGTCAGATACATTCTACAAAGCTAATTGAATCAAATGAAAGTCAAACACATTCAAACAAAGCTATTTGAATCAAATGAAAGTTAAATACGTTCTACAAAGCTAATTGTATCAAATGAAAGTCAAACTCAATCAAATAAAGCTATTTGAGTCAAATGAAAGTCAAACACATTCAAACAAAGTTGTTTAAATTGAATAAAAGTGAAATGTATTCTACAATGCTAATTGAATCAAATGAAAGTTAAACGCATTCAAACAAAGCTATTTGAATCAAGTGAGAGTCAAATACATTCTACAAAGCTAATTGAATCAAATGAAAGTCAAACACATTCAAACAAAGCTAATTGAATCGAATGAAAGTCAAATACATTCAACAAAGCTAATTGAATCAAATGAAAGTCAAACACATTCAAACAAAGCTAATTGAATCAAATGAAAGTAAAATACATTCTACAAAGCTAATTGAATCAAATGAAAGTCAAACACATTCAAACAAAGCTATTTGAATAAAATGAAAGTCAAACACATTCAAACAAAGCTATTTGAATCAAATGAGAGATAAATACATTCAAACAAAGCTAATTAAATCAAATAAAAGTCTAATACATTCTCCAAAGCTAATTGAATTAAATTAAAGTCAAACACATTCAAACAAAGCTAATTGAATCAAATGAAAGTCAAACACATTCAAACAAAGCTAATTGAATCGAATGAAAGTCAAATACATTCAACAAAGCTAATTGAATCAAATGAAAGTCAAACACATTCAAACAAAGCTATTTGAATAAAATGAAATTTAAATACGTTCTACAACGCTAATTGTATCAAATGAAAGTCAAACGCAATCAAATAAAGCTATTTGAGTCAAATGAAAGTCAAACACATTCAAACAAAGTTGTTTAAATTAAATGAAAGTGAAATGTATTTTACAATGCTCATTGAATCAAATGAAAGTTAAACGCATTCAGACAAAGCTATTTGAATCAAATGAGAGTCAAATACATTCTACAAAGCTAATTGAATCAAATGAAAGTCAAACACATTCAAACAAAGCTAATTGAATCAAATGAAAGTCAAATACATTCTACAAAGCTAATTGAATCAAATGAAAGTCAAACACATTCAAACAAAGCTATTTGAATAAAATGAAAGTCAAACACATTCAAACAAAGCTATTTGAATCAAATGAGAGTCAAATACATTCAAACAAAGCTAATTAAATCAAATAAAAGTCTAATACATTCTACAAAGCTAATTGAATTAAATTAAAGTCAAACACATTCAAACAAAGCTATTTGAATAAATGAAAGTCAAATACATTCTACAAAGCAAATTGAAACAAATAAAAGTCAAACACAGTCAAACAAAGTTATTTGAGTCAAATGAAAGTCAAATACATTCTACAAAGGTAATTGAATCAAATGAAAGTCAAACACATTCAAACAAAGCTATTTGAATCAAATGAAAGTTAAATACGTTCTACAAAGCTAATTGTATCAAATGAAAGTCAAACTCAATCAAATAAAGCTATTTGAGTCAAATGAAAGTCAAACACATTCAAACAAAGCTATTTGAAGAAAATGAAAGTCAAATACATTCTACAAAGCTAATTGAATCAAATGAAAGTCAAACACATTCAAACAAAGCTATTTGAATAAAATGAAAGTCAAACACATTCAAACAAAGCTATTTGAATCAAATGAGAGTCAAATACATTCAAACAAAGCTAATTAAATCAAGTAAAAGTCTACTATATTCTACAAAGCTAATTCAATTAAATTAAAGTCAAACACATTCAAACAAAGCTATTTGAATAAAATGAAAGTCAAATACATTCTACAAAGCAAATTGAAACAAATGAAAGTCAAACACAGTCAAACAAAGTTATTTGAGTCAAATGAAAGTCAGATACATTCTACAAAGCTAATTGAATAAAATAAAAGTCAAACACATTCAAACAAAGCTATTTGAATCAAATGAGAGTCAAATACATTCAAACAAAGCTAATTAAATCAAATAAAAGTTTAATACATTCTACAAAGCTAATTGAATTAAATTAAAGTCAAACACATTCAAACAAAGCTAATTGAATCAAATGAAAGTCAAACACATTCAAACAAAGATTTCGAATCAAATGAAAGTCAAATACATTCTACAAAGCTAATTGAATCAAATGAAAGTCAAACACATTCAAATTAAGCTATTTAAATCAAATGAAAGTCAAATACATTCTACAAAGCTAATTGTATCAAATGAAAGTCAAACGCAATCAAATAAAGCTATTTGAGTCAAACGAAAGTTTACACATTCAAACAAAGCTCATTGAATAAAATGAAAGTCAAATACATTCTACAAAGCAAATTGAAACAAATGAAAGTCAAACACAGTCAAACAAAGTTATTTGAGTCAAATGAAAGTCAGATACATTCTACAAAGCTAATTGAATCAAATGAAAGTCAAACACATTCAAACAAAGCTATTTGAATCAAATGAAAGTTAAATACGTTCTACAAAGCTAATTGTATCAAATGAAAGTCAAACTCAATCAAATAAAGCTATTTGAGTCAAATGAAAGTCAAACACATTCAAACAAAGTTGTTTAAATTGAATAAAAGTGAAATGTATTCTACAATGCTAATTGAATCAAATGAAAGTTAAACGCATTCAAACAAAGCTATTTGAATCAAGTGAGAGTCAAATACATTCTACAAAGCTAATTGAATCAAATGAAAGTCAAACACATTCAAACAAAGCTAATTGAATCGAATGAAAGTCAAATACATTCAACAAAGCTAATTGAATCAAATGAAAGTCAAACACATTCAAACAAAGCTAATTGAATCAAATGAAAGTAAAATACATTCTACAAAGCTAATTGAATCAAATGAAAGTCAAACACATTCAAACAAAGCTATTTGAATAAAATGAAAGTCAAACACATTCAAACAAAGCTATTTGAATCAAATGAGAGATAAATACATTCAAACAAAGCTAATTAAATCAAATAAAAGTCTAATACATTCTCCAAAGCTAATTGAATTAAATTAAAGTCAAACACATTCAAACAAAGCTAATTGAATCAAATGAAAGTCAAACACATTCAAACAAAGCTAATTGAATCGAATGAAAGTCAAATACATTCAACAAAGCTAATTGAATCAAATGAAAGTCAAACACATTCAAACAAAGCTATTTGAATCAAATGAGAGTCAAATACATTCTACAAAGCTAATTGAATCAAATGAAAGTCAAACACAATAAAACAAAGCTAATTGAATCAAATAATAGTCAAATACATTCTAAAAAGCTAATTGAATCAAATGAAAGTCAAACACATTCAAACAAAGCTATTTGAATAAAATGAAAGTCAAACACATTCAAACAAAGCTATTTGAATCAAATGAGAGTCAAATACATTCAAACAAAGAAAATTAAATCAAATAAAAGTCTAATACATTCTACAAAGCTAATTGAATTAAATTAAAGTCAAACACATTCAAAAAAAGCTATTTGAATAAAATGAAAGTCAAATACATTCTACAAAGCAAATTGAAACAAATGAAAGTCAAACACAGTCAAACAAACTTATTTGAGTCAAATGAAAGTCAAATACATTCTACAAAGCTAATTGAATCAAAAGAAAGTCAAACACATTCAAACAAAGCTATTTGAATCAAATGAAAGTTAAATACGTTCTACAGAGCTAATTGTATCAAATGAAAGTCAAACTCAATCAAATAAAGCTATTTGAGTCAAATGAAAGTTAAACACATTCAAACAAAGTTAATTAAATTAAATAAAAGTGAAATGTATTCTACAATGCTAATTGAATCAAATGAAAGTTAAATGCATTCAAACAAAGCTATTTGAATCAAATAAGAGTCAAATACATTCTACAAAGCTAATTGAATCAAATGAAAGTCAAACACATTCAAAACAAAGCTATTTGAATAAAATGAAAGTCAAACACATTCAAACAAAGCTATTTGAAACAAATGAGAGTCAAATACATTCAAACAAAGCTAATTAAATCAAATAAAAGTCTAATACATTCTACAAAGCTAATTGAATTAAATTAAAGTCAAACACATTCGAACAAAGCTAATTGAATCAAATGAAAGTCAAACACATTCAAACAAAGATTTCGATTCAAATGAAAGTCAAATACATTCTACAAAGCTAATTGAATCAAATGAAAGTCAAACACATTCAAATAAAGCTATTTAAATCAAATGAAAGTCAAATACATTCTACAAAGCTAATTGAATCAAATGAAAGTCAAACACATTCAAACAAAGCTATTTGAATCTAATGAGAGTCAAATAAATTCAAACAAAGCTAATTAAATCAAATAAAAGTAAAATACATTCTACAAAGCTAATTGAATCAAATGAAAGTCAAACACATTCAAACAAATCTATTTAAATTAAATGAATATCAAATACATTCTACAAAGCTAATTGAACCAAATGAAAGTCAAACACATTCGAACAAAGCTATTTGAAGAAAATGAAAGTCAAATACATTCTACAAAGCTAATAGAATCAAATGAAAGTCAAACACATTCAAACAAAGCTATTTGAATAAAATGAAAGTCAAACACATTCAAACAAAGCTATTTAAATCAAATGAGTGTCAAATACATTCAAACAAAGCTAATTAAATCAAATAAAAGTCTAACACATTCTACAAAGCTAATTAAATTAAATTAAAGTCAAACACATTCAAACAAAGCTATTTGAATAAAATGAAAGTCAAATACATTCTACAAAGCTAATTGTATCAAATGAAAGTCAAACGCAATCAAATAAAGCTATTTGAGTCAAATGAAAGTTAAACACATTCAAACAAAGTTGTTTAAATTAAATGAAAGTGAAATGTATTCTACAATGCTCATTGAATCAAATGAAAGTCAAATACATTCAACAAAGCTAATTGAATCAAATGAAAGTCAAACACATTCAAACAAAGCTATTTGAATAAAATGAAAGTCAAACACATTCAAACAAAGCTATTTGAATCAAATGAGAGTCAAATACATTCAAACAAAGCTAATTAAATCAAATAAAAGTCTAATACATTCTACAAAGCTAATTGAATTAAATTAAAGTCAAACCCATTCAAACAAAGCTATTTGAATAAAATGAAAGTCAAATACATTCTACAAAGCAAATTGAAATAAATGAAAGTCAAACACAGTCAAACAAAGTTATTTGAGTCAAATGAAAGTCAGATACATTCTACAAAGCTAATTGAATCAAATGAAAGTCAAACACATTCAAACAAAGCTATTTGAATCAAATGAAAGTTAAATACGTTCTACAAAGCTAATTGTATCAAATGAAAGTCAAACTCAATCAAATAAAGCTATTTGAGTCAAATGAAAGTCAAACGCATTCAAACAAAGCTATTTGAATCAAATGAGAGTCGAATACATTCTATAAAGCTAATTGAATCAAATGAAAGTCAAACACATTCAAACAAAGCTAATTGAATCGAATGAAAGTCAAATACATTCAACAAAGCTAATTGAATCAAATGAAAGTCAAACACATTCAAACAAAGCTAATTGAATCAAATGAAAGTCAAATACATTCTACAAAGCTAATTGAATCAAATGAAAGTCAAACACATTCAAACAAAGCTATTTGAATAAAATGAAAGTCAAACACATTCAAACAAAGCTATTTGAAACAAATGAGAGTCAAATACATTCAAACAAAGCTAATTAAATCAAATAAAAGACTAATACATTCTACAAAGCTAATTGAATTAAATTAAAGTCAAACACATTCAAAGAAAGCTAATTGAATCAAATGAAAGTCAAACACATTTAAACAAAGCTAATTGAATCGAATAAAAGTCAAATACATTCAACAAAGCTAATTGAATCAAATGAAAGTCAAACACATTCAAACAAAGCTAATTGAATCAAATGAAAGTCAAATACATTCTACAAAGCTAATTGAATCAAATGAAAGTCAAACACATTCAAACAAAGCTATTTGAATAAAATGAAAGTCAAACACATTCAAACAAAGCTATTTGAATCAAATGAGAGTCAAATACATTCAAACAAAGCTAATTAAATCAAATAAAAGTCTAATACATTCTACAAAGCTAATTGAATTAAATTAAAGTCAAACACATTCAAACACAGCTAATTGAATCAAATGAAAGTCAAACACATTCAAACAAATATTTCGAATCAAATGAAAGTCAAATACATTCTACAAAGCTAATTGAATCAAATGAAAGTCAAACACATTCAAATAATGCTATTTATATCAAATGAAAGTCAAATACATTATACAAAGCTAATTGAATCAAATGAAAGTCAAACACATTCAAACAAAGCTATTTGAATCAAATGAGAGTCAAATAAATTCAAACAAAGCTAATTAAATCAAATAAAAGTAAAATATATTCTACAAAGCTAATTGAATTAAATGAAAGTCAAACACATTCAAACAAATTTATTTAAATTAAATGAATGTCAAATACATTCTACAAAGCTAATTGAACCAAATGAAAGTCAAACACATTCAAACAAAGCTATTTGAAGAAAATGAAAGTCAAATACATTCTACAAAGCGAATTGAAACAAATGAAAGTCAAACACATTCAAACAAAGTTATTTGAGTCAAATGAAAGTCAAATACATTCTACAAAGCTAATTGAATCAAATGAAAGTCAAACACATTCAAACAAAGCTATTTGAATCAAATGAAATTTAAATACGTTCTACAACGCTAATTGTATTAAATGAAAGTCAAACGCAATCAAATAAAGCTATTTGAGTCAAATGAAAGTCAAACACATTCAAACAAAGTTGTTTAAATTAAATGAAAGTTAAATGTATTCTACAATGCTCATTGAATCAAATGAAAGTTAAACGCATTTAGACAAAGCTATTTGAATCAAATGAGAGTCAAATACATTCTACAAAGCCAATTGAATCAAATGAACGTCAAACACATTCAAACAAAGCTAATTGAATCAAATGAAAGTTAAATACATTCTAAAAAGCTAATTGAATCAAATGAAAGTCAAACACATTCAAACAAAGCTATTTGAATAAAATGAAAGTCAAACACATTCAAACAAAACTATTTGAATCAAATGAGAGTCAAATACATTCAAACAAAGCTAATTAAATCAAATAAAAGACTAATACATTCTACAAAGCTAATTGAATTAAATTAAAGTCAAACACATTCAAACAAAGCTAATTGAATCAAATGAAAGTCAAACACATTTAAACAAAGCTAATTGAATCGAATAAAAGTCAAATACATTCAACAAAGCTAATTGAATCAAATGAAAGTCAAACACATTCAAACAAAGCTAATTGAATCAAATGAAAGTCAAATACATTCTACAAAGCTAATTGAATCAAATGAAAGTCAAACACATTCAAACAAAGCTATTTGAATAAAATGAAAGTCAAACACATTCAAACAAAGCTATTTGAATCAAATGAGAGTCAAATACATTCAAACAAAGCTAATTAAATCAAATAAAAGTCTAATACATTCTACAAAGCTAATTGAATTAAATTAAAGTCAAACACATTCAAACACAGCTAATTGAATCAAATGAAAGTCAAACACATTCAAACAAATATTTCGAATCAAATGAAAGTCAAATACATTCTACAAAGCTAATTGAATCAAATGAAAGTCAAACACATTCAAATAATGCTATTTATATCAAATGAAAGTCAAATACATTATACAAAGCTAATTGAATCAAATGAAAGTCAAACACATTCAAACAAAGCTATTTGAATCAAATGAGAGTCAAATAAATTCAAACAAAGCTAATTAAATCAAATAAAAGTAAAATATATTCTACAAAGCTAATTGAATTAAATGAAAGTCAAACACATTCAAACAAATTTATTTAAATTAAATGAATGTCAAATACATTCTACATAGCTAATTGAACCAAATGAAAGTCAAACACATTCAAACAAAGCTATTTGAAGAAAATGAAAGTCAAATACATTCTACAAAGCGAATTGAAACAAATGAAAGTCAAACACATTCAAACAAAGTTATTTGAGTCAAATGAAAGTCAAATACATTCTACAAAGCTAATTGAATCAAATGAAAGTCAAACACATTCAAACAAAGCTATTTGAATCAAATGAAATTTAAATACGTTCTACAACGCTAATTGTATTAAATGAAAGTCAAACGCAATCAAATAAAGCTATTTGAGTCAAATGAAAGTCAAACACATTCAAACAAAGTTGTTTAAATTAAATGAAAGTTAAATGTATTCTACAATGCTCATTGAATCAAATGAAAGTTAAACGCATTTAGACAAAGCTATTTGAATCAAATGAGAGTCAAATACATTCTACAAAGCCAATTGAATCAAATGAACGTCAAACACATTCAAACAAAGCTAATTGAATCAAATGAAAGTCAAATACATTCTAAAAAGCTAATTGAATCAAATGAAAGTCAAACACATTCAAACAAAGCTATTTGAATAAAATGAAAGTCAAACACATTCAAACAAAACTATTTGAATCAAATGAGAGTCAAATACATTCAAACAAAGCTAATTAAATCAAATAAAAGTCTAATACATTCTACAAAGCTAATTGAATTAAATTAAAGTCAAACACATTCAAACAAAGCTATTTGAATAAAATGAAAGTCAAATACATTCTACAAAGCAAATTGAAACAAATGAAAGTCAAACACAGTCAAACAAAGTTATTTGAGTCAAATGAAAGTCAAATACACTCTACAAAGCTAATTGAATCAAATGAAAGTCAAACACATTCAAACAAAGCTATTTGAATCAAATGAAAGTTAAATACGTTCTACAAAGCTAATTGTATCAAATGAAAGTCAAACTCAATCAAATAAAGCTATTTGAGTCAAATGAAAGTCAAACACATTCAAACAAAGTTGTTTAAATTAAATAAAAGTGAAATGTATTCCACAATGCTAATTGAATCAAATGAAAGTTAAACGCATTCAAACAAAGCTATTTAAATCAAATGAGAGTCAAATACATTCTACAAAGCTAATTGAATCAAATGAAAGTCAAACACATTGAAACAAAGCTAATTGAATCAAATGAAAGTCAAATACATTCAACAAAGCTAATTGAATCAAATGAAAGTCAAACACATTCAAACAAAGCTAATTGAATCAAATGAAAGTCAAATACATTCTACAAAGCTAATTGAAATCAAATGAAAGTCAAACACATTCAAACAAAGCTATTTGAATAAAATGAAAGTCAAACACATTCAAACAAAGCTATTTCAATCAAATGAGAGTCAAATACATTCAAACAAAGCTAATTAAATCAAATAAAAGTCTAATACATTCTACAAAGCTAATTAAATTAAATTAAAGTCAAACACATTCAAACAAAGCTAATTGAATCAAATGAAAGTCAAACACATTCAAACAAAGATTTCGAATCAAATGAGAGTCAAATAAATTCAAACAAAGCTAATTAAATCAAATAAAAGTAAAATACATTCTACAAAGCTAATTTAATCAAATGAAAGTCAAACACATTCAAACAAATCTATTTATATTTAATGAATGTCAAATACATTCTACAAAGCTAATTGAACCAAATGAAAGTCAAACACACTCAAACAAAGCTATTTGAAGAAAATGAAAGTCAAATACATTCTACAAAGCAAATTGAAACAAATGAAAGTCAAACACAGTCAAACAAAGTTATTTGAGTCAAATGAAAGTCAAATACATTCTACAAAGCTAATTGAATCAAATGAAAGTCAAACACATTCAAACAAAGCTATTTGAATCAAATCAAATTTAAATACGTTCTACAACGCTAATTGTATTAAATGAAAGTCAAACGCAATCAAATAAAGCTATTTGAGTCAAATGAAAGTCAAACACATTCAAACAAAGTTGTTTAAATTAAATGAAAGTGAAATGTATTCTACAATGCTCATTGAATCAAATGAAAGTTAAACGCATTTAGACAAAACTATTTGAATCAAATGAGAGTTAAATACATTCTACAAAGCTAATTGAATCAAATGAACGTCAAACACATTCAAACAAAGCTAATTGAATCAAATGAAAGTCAAATACATTCTACAAAGCTAATTGAATCAAATAAAAGTCAAACACATTCAAACAAAGCTATTTGAATAAAATGAAAGTCAAACACATTCAAACAAAGCTATTTGAATCAAATGAGAGTCAAATACATTCAAACAAAGCTAATTAAATCAAATAAAAGTCTAATACATTCTACAAAGCTAATTGAATTAAATTAAAGTCAAACACATTCAAACACAGCTAATTGAATCAAATGAAAGTCAAACACATTCAAACAAAGATTTTGAATCAAATGAAAGTCAAATACATTCTACAAAGCTAATTGAATCAAATGAAAGTCAAACACATTCAAATAATGCTATTTATATCAAATGAAAGTCAAATACATTATACAAAGCTAATTGAATCAAATGAAAGTCAAACACATTCAAACAAAGCTATTTGAATCAAATGAGAGTCAAATAAATTCAAACAAAGCTAATTAAATCAAATAAAAGTAAAATATATTCTACAAAGCTAATTGAATTAAATGAAAGTCAAACACATTCAAACAAATTTATTTAAATTAAATGAATGTCAAATACATTCTACAAAGCTAATTGAACCAAATGAAAGTCAAACACATTCAAACAAAGCTATTTGAAGAAAATGAAAGTCAAATACATTCTACAAAGCGAATTGAAACAAATGAAAGTCAAACACATTCAAACAAAGTTATTTGAGTCAAATGAAAGTCAAATACATTCTACAAAGCTAATTGAATCAAATGAAAGTCAAACACATTCAAACAAAGCTATTTGAATCAAATGAAATTTAAATACGTTCTACAACGCTAATTGTATTAAATGAAAGTCAAACGCAATCAAATAAAGCTATTTGAGTCAAATGAAAGTCAAACACATTCAAACAAAGTTGTTTAAATTAAATGAAAGTTAAATGTATTCTACAATGCTCATTGAATCAAATGAAAGTTAAACGCATTTAGACAAAGCTATTTGAATCAAATGAGAGTCAAATACATTCTACAAAGCCAATTGAATCAAATGAACGTCAAACACATTCAAACAAAGCTAATTGAATCAAATGAAAGTCAAATACATTCTACAAAGCTAATTGAATCAAATGAAAGTCAAACACATTCAAACAAAGCTATTTGAATAAAATGAAAGTCAAACACATTCAAACAAAACTATTTGTATCAAATGAGAGTCAAATACATTCAAACAAAGCTAATTAAATCAAATAAAAGTCTAATACATTCTACAAAGCTAATTGAATTAAATTAAAGTCAAACACATTCAAACAAAGCTATTTGAATAAAATGAAAGTCAAATACATTCTACAAAGCAAATTGAAACAAATGAAAGTCAAACACAGTCAAACAAAGTTATTTGAGTCAAATGAAAGTCAAATACACTCTACAAAGCTAATTGAATCAAATGAAAGTCAAACACATTCAAACAAAGCTATTTGAATCAAATGAAAGTTAAATACGTTCTACAAAGCTAATTGTATCAAATGAAAGTCAAACTCAATCAAATAAAGCTATTTGAGTCAAATGAAAGTCAAACACATTCAAACAAAGTTGTTTAAATTAAATAAAAGTGAAATGTATTCTACAATGCTAATTGAATCAAATGAAAGTTAAACGCATTCAAACAAAGCTATTTAAATCAAATGAGAGTCAAATACATTCTACAAAGCTAATTGAATCAAATGAAAGTCAAACACATTGAAACAAAGCTAATTGAATCAAATGAAAGTCAAATACATTCAACAAAGCTAATTGAATCAAATGAAAGTCAAACACATTCAAACAAAGCTAATTGAATCAAATGAAAGTCAAATACATTCTACAAAGCTAATTGAAATCAAATGAAAGTCAAACACATTCAAACAAAGCTATTTGAATAAAATGAAAGTCAAACACATTCAAACAAAGCTATTTCAATCAAATGAGAGTCAAATACATTCAAACAAAGCTAATTAAATCAAATAAAAGTCTAATACATTCTACAAAGCTAATTAAATTAAATTAAAGTCAAACACATTCAAACAAAGCTAATTGAATCAAATGAAAGTCAAACACATTCAAACAAAGATTTCGAATCAAATGAGAGTCAAATAAATTCAAACAAAGCTAATTAAATCAAATAAAAGTAAAATACATTCTACAAAGCTAATTTAATCAAATGAAAGTCAAACACATTCAAACAAATCTATTTATATTTAATGAATGTCAAATACATTCTACAAAGCTAATTGAACCAAATGAAAGTCAAACACACTCAAACAAAGCTATTTGAAGAAAATGAAAGTCAAATACATTCTACAAAGCAAATTGAAACAAATGAAAGTCAAACACAGTCAAACAAAGTTATTTGAGTCAAATGAAAGTCAAATACATTCTACAAAGCTAATTGAATCAAATGAAAGTCAAACACATTCAAACAAAGCTATTTGAATCAAATCAAATTTAAATACGTTCTACAACGCTAATTGTAGTAAATGAAAGTCAAACGCAATCAAATAAAGCTATTTGAGTCAAATGAAAGTCAAACACATTCAAACAAAGTTGTTTAAATTAAATGAAAGTGAAATGTATTCTACAATGCTCATTGAATCAAATGAAAGTTAAACGCATTTAGACAAAACTATTTGAATCAAATGAGAGTTAAATACATTCTACAAAGCTAATTGAATCAAATGAACGTCAAACACATTCAAACAAAGCTAATTGAATCAAATGAAAGTCAAATACATTCTACAAAGCTAATTGAATCAAATAAAAGTCAAACACATTCAAACAAAGCTATTTGAATAAAATGAAAGTCAAACACATTCAAACAAAGCTATTTGAATCAAATGAGAGTCAAATACATTCAAACAAAGCTAATTAAATCAAATAAAAGTTTAATACATTCTACAAAGCTAATTGAATAAAGTCAAACATATTCAAACAAAGCTATTTGAATAAAATGAAAGTCAAATACATTCTACAAAGCAAATTGAAACAAATGAAAGTCAAACACAGTCAAACAAAGTTATTTGAGTCAAATGAAAATTAAATACATTCTACAAAGCTAATTGAATGAAATGAAAGTCAAACACATTCAAACAAAGCTATTTGAATCAAATGAAAGTTAAATACGTTCTACAAAGCTAATTGTATCAAATGAAAGTCAAACTCAATCAAATAAAGCTATTTGAGTCAAATGAAAGTCAAACACATTCAAACAAAGTTGTTTAAATTAAATAAAAGTGAAATGTATTCTACAATGCTAATTGAATCAAATGAAAGTTAAACGCATTCAAACAAAGCTATTTGAATCAAATGAGAGTCAAATACAATCTACAAAGCTCATTGAATCAAATGAAAGTCAAACACATTCAAACAAAGCTAATTGAATCGAATGAAAGTCAAATACATTCAACAAAGCTAATTCAATCAAATGAAAGTCAAACACATTCAAACAAAGCTAATTGAATCAAATGAAAGTCAAATACATTCTACAAAGCTAATTGAATCAAATGAAAGTCAAACACATTCAAACAAAGCTATTTGAATAAAATGAAAGTCAAACACATTCAAACAAAGCTATTTCAATCAAATGAGAGTCAAATACATTCAAACAAAGCTAATTAAATCAAATAAAAGTCTAATACATTCTACAAAGCTAATTGAATTAAATTAAAGTCAAACACATTCAAACAAAGCTAATTGAATCAAGTGAAAGTCAAACACATTCAAACAAAGATTTCGAATCAAATGAAAGTCAAATACATTCTACAAAGCTAATTGAATCAAATGAAAGTCAAACACATTCAAATAAAGCTATTTAAATCAAATGAAAGTAAAAAACATTCTACAAAGCTAATTGAATCAAATGAAAGTAAAACACATTCAAACAAAGCTATTTGAATCAAATGAGAGTCAAATAAATTCAAACAAAGCTAATTAAATCAAATAAAAGTAAAATACATTCTACAAAGCTATTTGAATCAAATGAAAGTCAAACACATTCAAACAAATCTATTAAAATTAAATGAATGTCAAATACATTCTACAAAGCTAATTGAACCAAATGAAAGTCAAACACATTCAAACAAAGCTATTTGAAGAAAATGAAAGTCAAATACATTCTACAAAGCAAATTAAAACAAATGAAAGTCAAACACAGGCAAACAAAGTTATTTGAGTAAAATGAAAGTTAAATACATTCTACAAAGCTAATTGAATCAAATGAAAGTCAAACACATTCAAAACAAAGCTATTTGAATCAAATGAAATTTAAATACGTTCTACAAAGATAATTGTATCAAATGAAAGTCAAACGCAATCAAATAAAGCTATTTGAGTCAAATAAAAGTCAAACACATTCAAACAAAGCTATTGGAATCAAATGAGAGTCAAATACATTCAAACAAAGCTAATTAAATCAAATAAAAGTCTAATACATTCTACAAAGCTAATTGAATCAAATGAAAGTCAAACACATTCAAACAAAGCTATTTGAATAAAATGAAAGTCAAACACATTCTAACAAAGCTATTGGAATCAAATGAGAGTCAAATACATTCAAACAAAGCTAATTAAATCAAATAAAAGTCTAATACATTCTACAAAGCTAATTGAATTAAATGAAAGTCAAACACATTCAAACAAAGCTAATTGAATCAAATGAAAGTCAAACACATTCAAACAAAGATTTCGAATCAAATGAAAGTCAAATACAATCTACAAAGCTAATTGAATCAAATGAAAGTCAAACACATTCAAATAAAGCTACTTAAATCAAATGAAAGTCAAACACATTCAAACAAAGGTATTTTAATTAAATGAATGTCAAATACATTCTACAAAGCTAATTGAATCAAATGAAAGTCAAACACATTCAAACAAAGCTATTTGAATCAAATGAGAGTCAAATAAATTCAAACAAAGCTAATTAAATCAAATAAAAATAAAAAAACATTCTACAAAGCTAATTGAATCAAATGAAAGTCAAACACATTCAAACAAAGCCTTTTAAATCAAATGAAAGTCAAACACATTCTAAAAAAGCTTTTTAATTTAAATGAAAGTCAACCACAGTCAAACAAAGTTATTTGACTCAAATGAAAGTCAAATACATTTTACAAAGCTAATTGAATCAAATGAAAGTCAAACACATTCAAACAAAGCTATTTGAATAAAATGAAAGTCAAATACATTCTACAAAGCTAATTGAATCAAATAAAAGTCAAACACATTCAAACAAAGCTATTTGAATCAATTGAAAGTCAAATACATTCTACAAAGCTGATGGAATCAAATGAAAGTCAAACACATTCAAACAAAGCTATTTGAATCAAATGAAAGTCAAAATACGTTCTACAAAGCTAATTGAATCAAATAAAAGTGAAACACATTCAAACAAAGCTATTTGAATCAAATGAGAGTCAAATACATTCAAACAAAGCTAATTAAATCAAATAAAAGTCAAATACATTCTACAAAGCTAATTGAATCAAATGAAAGTCAAACACATTCAAACAAAGCTAATTGAATTAACTGAAAGTCAAAAACATTCAACAAAGCGTATTGAATCAAATGAAAGTCAGATACATTCTACAAAGCTAATTGAATCAAATGAAAAGTCAAACATATTCAAACAAAGCTAATTGAATCAAATGAAAGTCAAATACATTCTACAAAGCTAATTGAATCAAATGAAAGTCAAACACATTCAAACAAAGCTATTTGAATAAAATGAAAGTCAAACACATTCAAACAAAGCTATTGGAATCAAATGAGAGTCAAATACATTCAAACAAAGCTAATTAAATCGAATAAAAGTCTAATACAATTCTACAAAGCTAATTGAATCAAATGAAAGTCAAACACATTCAAACAAACCTATTTGAATAAAAAGAAAATCAAACACATTCTAACAAAGCTATTGGAATCAAATGAGAGTCAAATACATTCAAACAAAGCTAATTGAATCAAATAAAAGTCTAATACATTCTACAAAGCTAATTGAATTAAATTAATGTCAAACACATTCAAACAAAGCTAATTGAATCAAATGAAAGTGAAACACATTCAAACAAAGATTTCGAATCAAATGAAAGTCAAATACATTCTACAAAGCTAATTGAATCAAATGAAAGTCAAACACATTCAAATAAAGCTATTTAAATCAAATGAAAGTCAAATACATTCTACAAAGCTAATTGAATCAAATGAAAGTCAAACACATTCAAACAAAGCTATTTGAATCAAATGAGAGTCAAATAAATTCAAACAAAGCTAATTAAATCAAATAAAAATAAAATACATTCTACAAAGCTAATTGAATCAAATGAAAGTCAAACACATTCAAACAAAGCCTTTTAAATCAAATGAAAGTCAAACACATTAAAAAAAAAGCTTTTTAATTTAAATGAAAGTCAAACACATTCAAACAAAGCTATTTGAATCAAATGAGAGTCAAATAAATTCAAACAAAGCTAATTAAATCAAATAAAAATAAAATACAATCTACAAAGCTAATTGAATCAAATGAAAGTCAGATACATTCTACAAAGCTAATTGAATCAAATGAAAGTCAAACATATTCAAACAAAGCTAATTGAATCAAATGAAAGTCAAATACATTCAACAAAGCTAATTGAATCAAATGAAAGTCAAACACATTCAAACAAAGCTAATTGAATCAAATGAAAGTCAAGCACATTCAAACAAAGCTATTTGAATCAAATGAGAGTCAAATACATTCAAACAAAGCTAATTAAATCAAATAAAAGTCTAATACATTCTACAAAGCTAATTGAATTAAATTAAAGTCAAACACATTCAAACAAAGCTAATTGAATCAAATGAAGGTCAAACACATTCAAACAAAGATTTCGAATCAAATGAAAGTCAAATACATTCTACAAAGCTAATTGAATCAAATGAAAGTCAAACACATTCAAATAAAGCTATTTAAATCAAATGAAAGTCTAATACATTCTACAAAGCTAATTGAATCAAATGAAAGTCAAACACATTCAAACAAAGCTATTTGAATCAAATGAGATCAAGTAAATTCAAACAAAGCTAATTAAATCAAATAAAAGTAAAATACATTCTACAAAGCTAATTAAATCAAATGAAAGTCAAAACACTTTCAAACAAAGCCTTTTATATCAAATGAAAGTTAAACACATTCAAAAAAGCTTTTTAATTTAAATGAAAGTCAAACACAGTCAAACAAAGTTATTTGACTCAAATGAAAGTCAAATACATTTTACAAAGCTAATTGAATCAAATGAAAGTCAAACACATTCAAACAAAGCTATTTGAATCAAATGAAAGTCAAATATATTCTACAAAGCTAATTGAATCAAATGAAAGTCAAACACATTCAAACAAAGCTATTTGAATCAATTGAAAGTCAAATACATTCTACAAAGCTGATGGAATCAAATGAAAGTCAAACACATTCAAACAAAGCTATTTGAATCAAATGAAAGTAAAATACATTCTACAAAGCTAATTGAATCAAATAAAAGTGAAACACATTCAAACAAAGCTATTTTGAATCGAATGAGAGTCAAATACATTCAAACAAAAGCTAATTAAATCAAATAAAAGTCAAATACATTCTACAAAGCTAATTGAATCAAATGAAAGTCAGATACATTCTACAAAGCTAATTGAATCAAATGAAAGTCAAACACATTCAAACAAAGCTATTTGAATCAAATGAAAGTAAAATACATTCAACAAAGCTAATTGAGTCAAATGAAAGTCAAACACATTCAAACAAAGCTAATTGAATCAAATGAAAGTCAAGCACATTCAAACAAAGCTATTTGAATCAAATAAGAGTCAAATACATTCAAACAAAGCTAATTAAATCAAATAAAAGTCTAATACATTCTACAAAGCTAATTGAATTAAATTAAAGTCAAACACATTCAAACAAAGCTAATTGAATCAAATGAAAGTGAAACACATTCAAACAAAGATTTCGAATCAAATGAAAGTCAAATACATTCTACAAAGCTAATTGAATCAAATGAAAGTCAAACACATTCAAATAAAGCTATTTAAATCAAATGAAAGTCAAATACATTCTACAAAGCTAATTGAATCAAATGAAAGTCAAACACATTCAAACAAAGCTATTTGAATCAAATGAGAGTCAAATAAATTCAAACAAAGCTAATTAAATCAAATAAAAATAAAATACATTCTACAAAGCTAATTGAATCAAATGGAAGTCAAACACATTCAAACAAAGCCTTTTAAATCAAAATGAAAGTCAAACACATTAAAAAAAAGCTTTTTAATTTAAATGAAAGTCAAACACATTCAAAACAAAGCTATTTGAATCAAATGAGAGTCAAATAAATTCAAACAAAGCTAATTAAATCAAATAAAAATAAAATACATTCTACAAAGCTAATTGAATCAAATGAAAGTCAGATACATTCTACAAAGCTAATTGAATCAAATGAAAGTCAAACATATTCAAACAAAGCTAATTGAATCAAATGAAAGTCAAATACATTCAACAAAGCTAATGGAATCAAATGAAAGTCAAACACATTCAAACAAAGCTAATTGAATCAAATGAAAGTCAAGCACATTCAAACAAAGCTATTTGAATCAAATGAGAGTCAAATACATTCAAACAAAGCTAATTAAATCAAATAAAAGTCTAATACATTCTACAAAGCTAATTGAATTAAATTAAAGTCAAACACATTTAAACAAAGCTAATTGAATCAAATGAAGGTCAAACACATTCAAACAAAGATTTCGAATCAAATGAAAGTCAAATACATTCTACAAAGCTAATTGAATCAAATGAAAGTCAAACACATTCAAATAAAGCTATTTAAATCAAATGAAAGTCCAATATATTCTACAAAGCTAATTAAATCAAATGAAAGTCAAACACATTCAAACAAAGCTATTTGAATCAAATGAGAGTCAAATAAATTCAAACAAAGCTAATTAAATCAAATAAAAGTAAAATACATTCTACAAAGCTAATTAAATCAAATGAAAGTCAAACACATTCAAACAAAGCCTTTTATATCAAATGAAAGTCAAACACATTCAAAAAAGCTTTTTAATTTAAATGAATGTCAAACACAGTCAAACAAAGTTATTTAACTCAAATGAAAGTCAAATACATTTTACAAAGCTAATTGAATCAAATGAAAGTGAAACACATTCAAACAAAGCTATTTGAATCAAATGAAAGTCAAATATATTCTACAAAGCTAATTGAATCAAATGAAAGTCAAACACATTCAAACAAAGCTATTTGAATCAATTGAAAGTCAAATACATTCTACAAAGCTGATGGAATCAAATGAAAGTCAAACACATTCAAACAAAGCTATTTGAATCAAATGAAAGTCAAATACATTCTACAAAGCTAATTGAATCAAATAAAAGTGAAACACATTCAAACAAAGCTATTTGAATCGAATGAGAGTCAAATACATTCAAACAAAGCTAATTAAATCAAATAAAAGTCAAATACATTCTACAAAGCTAATTGAATCAAATGAAAGTCAGATACATTCTACAAAGCTAATTGAATCAAATGAAAGTCAAACACATTCAAACAAAGCTAATTGAATCAAATGAAAGTCAAAATACATTCAACAAAGCTAATTGAATCAAATGAAAGTCAAACTACATTCAAACAAAGCTAATTGAATCAAATGAAAGTCAAGCACATTCAAAACAAAGCTATTTGAATCAAATAAGAGTCAAATACATTCAAACAAAGCTAATTAAATCAAATAAAAGTCTAATACATTCTACAAACCTAATTGAATTAAATTAAAGTCAAACACATTCAAAACAAAGCTAATTGAATCAAATAAAAGTCAAACACATTCAAACAAAGATTTCGAATCAAATGAAAGTCAAATACATTCTACAAAGCTAATTGAATCAAATGAAAGTCAAACACATTCAAATAAAAGCTATTTAAATCAAATGAAAGTCAAATAAATTCTACAAAGCTAATTGAATCAAATGAAAGTCAAACACATTCAAACAAAGCTATTTGAATCAAATGAGAGTCAAATAAATTCAAACAAAGCTAATTAAATCAAATAAAAGTAAAATACATTCTACAAAGCTAATTGAATCAAATGAAAGTCAAACACATTCAAACAAAGCTATTTGAATCAAATGAGAGTCAAATAAATTCAAAACAAAGCTAAATTAAATCAAATAAAAGTAAAATACATTCTACAAAGCTAATTAAATCAAATGAAAGTCAAACACATTCAAACAAAGCCTTTTATATCAAATGAAAGTCAAACACATTCAAAAAAGCTTTTTAATTTAAATGAGAGTCAAACACAGTCAAACAAAGTTATTTGACTCAAATGAAAGTCAAATACATTTTACAAAGCTAATTGAATCAAATGAAAGTCAAACACATTTCAAACAAAGCTACTTGAATCAAATGAAAGTCAAATACATTCTACAAAGCTAATTGAATCAAATGAAAGTCTAACACATTCAAACAAAGCTATTTGAATCAATTGAAAGTCAAAACACATTCAAACAAAGATTTCGAATCAAATGAAAGTCAAATACATTCTACAAAGCTAATTGAATCAAATGAAAGTCAAACACATTCAAATAAAAGCTATTTAAATCAAATGAAAGTCCAAATACATTCTACAAAGCTAATTGAATCAAATGAAAGTCAAACACATTCAAACAAAGCTATTTGAATCAAATGAGAGTCAAATAAATTCAAACAAAGCTAATTAAATCAAATAAAAGTAAAATACATTCTACAAAGCTAATTGAATCAAATGAAAGTCAAACACATTCAAACAATGCTATTTGAATCAAATGAGAGTCAAATAAATTCAAACAAAGCTAATTAAATCAAATAAAAGTAAAATACATTCTACAAAGCTAATTAAATCAAATGAAAGTCAAACACATTCAAACAAAGCAATCAAATGAAAGTCAAACACATTCAAAAAGCTTTTTAATTTAAATGAAAGTCAAACACAGTCAAACAAAGTTATTTGACTCAAATGAAAGTCAAATACATTTTACAAAGCTAATTGAATCAAATGAAAGTCAAACACATTCAAACAAATGAAAGTCAAATACATTTACAAAGCTAATTGAATCAAATGAAAGTCAAACACATTCAAACAAAGCTATTTGAATCATTGAAAGTCAAATACATTCTACAAAGCTGATGGAATCAAATGAAAGTCAAACACATTCAAACAAAGCTATTTGAATCAAATGAAAGTCAAATACATTCTACAAAGCTAATTGAATCAAATAAAAGTGAAACACATTCAAACAAAGCTATTTGAATCAATGAGAGTCAAATACATTCAAACAAAGCTAATTAAATCAAATAAAAGTCAAAGAATCAAATGAAAGTCAATACATTCTACAAAGCTAATTGAATCAAATGAAAGTCAAATCATTCATAATTGAATCAAATGAAAGTCAAATACATTCAAACAAAGCTAATTGAATCAAATGAAAGTCAAACACATTCAAACAAAGCTAATTGAATCAAATGAAAGTCAAGCACATTCAAACAAAGCTATTTGAATCAAATAAGAGTCAAATACATTCAAACAAAGCTAATTAAATCAAAAAAGTCTAATACATTCTACAAAGCTAATTGAATTAAATTAAAGTCAAACACATTCAAACAAAGCTATTTGAATCAAATGAGAGTCAAATAAATTCAAACAAAGCTAATTAAATCAAATAAAAGTAAAATACATTCTACAAAGCTAATTGAATCAAATGAAAGTCAAACACATTCAAACAAAGCTATTTGAATCAAATGAGAGTCAAACAAACAAGCTAATTAAATCAAATAAAGTAAATACATTCTACAAAGCTAATTAAATCAAATGAAAGTCAAACACATTCAAACAAAGCCTTTTAATCAAATGAAAGTCAAACACATTCAAAAAAGCTTTTTAATTTAAATGAAAGTCAAACACAGTCAAACAAAGTTATTTGACTCAAATGAAAGTCAAATACATTTTACAAAGCTAATTGAATCAAATGAAAGTCAAACACATTCAAACAAAGCTATTTGAATCAAATGAAAGTCAAATACATTCTACAAAGCTAATTGAATCAAATGAAAGTCAAACACATTCAAACAAAGCTATTTGAATCAATTGAAAGTCAAATACATTCTACAAAGCTGATGGAATCAAATGAAAGTCAAACACATTCAAACAAAGCTATTTGAATCAAATGAAAGTCATATACATTCTACAAAGCTAATTGAATCAAATAAAAGTGAAACACATTCAAAAAAGCTATTTGAATCGAATGAGAGTCAAATACATTCAAACAAAGCTAATTAAATCAAATAAAAGTCAAATACATTCTACAAAGCTAATTGAATCAAATGAAAGTCAATACATTCTACAAAGCTAATTGAATCAAATGAAAGTCAAACTCATTCAAACAAAGCTAATTGAATCAAATGAAAGTCAAATACATTCAACAAGCTAATCAAACACATTCAAACAAAGCTAATTGAATCAAATGAAAGTCAAGCACATTCAAACAAAGCTATTTGAATCAAATAAGAGTCAAATACATTCAAACAAAGCTAATTAAATCAAATAAAAGTCTAATACATTCTATAAACCTAATTGAATTAAATTAAAGTCAAACACATTCAAACAAAGCTAATTGAATCAAATGAAAGTCAAACACATTCAAACAAAGATTTCGAATCAAATGAAAGTCAAATACATTCTACAAAGCTAATTGAATCAAATGAAAGTCAAACACATTCAAATAAAGCTATTTAAATCAAATGAAAGTCAAATACATTCTACAAAGCTAATTGAATCAAATGAAAGTCAAACACATTCAAACAAAGCTATTTCAATCAAATGAGAATCAAATAAATTCAAACAAAGCTAATTAAATCAAATAAAAGTAAAATACATTCTACAAAGCTAATTGAATCAAATGAAAGTCAAACACATTCAAACAAAGCCTTTTAAATCAAATGAAAGTCAAACACATTCAAAAAAAAGCTTTTTAATTTAAATGAAAGTCAAACACAGTCAAACAAAGTTATTTGACTCAAATGAAAGTCAAATACATTTTACAAAGCTAATTGAATCAAATGAAAGTCAACACATTCAAACAAAGCTATTTGAATCAAATGAAAGTCAAATATTTCTACAATGCTAATTGAATCAAATGAAAGTCAAACACATTCAAACAAAGATATTTGAATCAATTGAAAGTAAAATACATTCTACAAAGCTGATGAAATCAAATGAAAGTCAAATACATTCAAACAAAGTCTTTTAAATCAAATGAAAGTCAAACACGTTCAAAAAAAGCTTTTTAATTTAAATGAAGTCAAACACATTCAAACAAAGCTATATAAATCAAATGAAAGTGAAATGCATTCTACAAAGCAAATTGAATTAAAAAAAGTCAATACGTTCTACAAAGCTAATTGAATCAAATAAAAGTGAAACACATTCAAACAAAGCTATTTGAAGCAAATGAGAGTCAAATACATTCAAACAAAGCTAATTAAATCAAATAAAAGTCAAATGCATTCTACAAAGCTAATTGAATCAAATGAAAGTTAAATACATTCTAAAAGCTAATTGAATCAAATGAAAGTCAAACACATTCAAACAAAGCTATTTGAATAAAATGAAAGTTAAACACATTCAAACAAAGCTATTTGATTCAAATGAAAGTAAAATACATTCTACAAAGCTAATTGAATCAAATGAAAGTCAAACACATTCAAACAAAGCTATTTGAATCAATTGAAAGTCAAATACATTCTAAAAAGCTGATGGAATCAAATGAAAGTCAAACACATTCAAACAAAGCTATTTGAATCAAATGAAAGTCAAATACGTTCTACAAAGCTAATTGAATCAAATAAAAGTGAAACACATTCAAACAAAGCTATTTGAATCAAATGAGAGTCAAATACATTCAAACAAAGCTAATTAACTCAAATAAAAGTCAAATACATTCTACAAAGCTAATTGAATCAAATGAAAGTCAAATACATTCTACAAAGCTAATTGAATCAAATGAAAGTCAAACACATTCAAACAAAGCTAATTGAATCAAATGAAAGTCAAATACATTCTACAAAGCTAATTAAATCAAATGAAAGTCTAACACATTCAAACAAAGCTAATTGAATCAAATGAAAGTCAAACACATTCAATAAAGTTATTTAAAGTAAATCAAAGTGAAATGCATTATACAAAGGTAATTGAATCAAATGAAAGTCAAACACATTCAAACAAAGCTATTTGAAGAAAATGAAAGTTAAATACATTCTTCAAAGCAATATGAAACAAATGAAAGTCAAACAGAGTCAAACAAAGTTATTTGACTCAAATGAAATCAAATACATTCTACAAAGCTAATTGAATCAAATGAAAGTCAAACACATTCAAACAAAGCTATTTGAATCCAATGAAAGTCAAATACATTCTACAAAGCTAATTGAATCAAATGAAAGTCAAATACATTCAACAAAGCTAATTGAATCAAATGAAAGTCAAACACATTCAAACAAAGCTAATTGAATCAAATGAAAGTCAAGCACATTCAAACAAAGCTATTTGAATCAAATGAGAGTCAAATACATTCAAACAAAGCTAATTAAATCAAATAAAAGTCTAATACATTCTACAAAGCTATTTGAATCAAATGAAAGTCAAATACGTTCTACAAAACTAATTGAATCAAATGAAAGTCAAACACATTCAAATAAAGCTATTTGAATCAAATGAAAGTCAAATACGTTCTACAAAGCTAATTGAATAAAATGAAATTCAAACACATTCAAACAAAGCTATTTGAATCAAATGAGGGTCAAATAAATTCAAATAAAGCTAATTAAATCAAATAAAAGTAAAATACATTTTACAAAGCTAATTGAATCAAATGAAAGTCAAACACATTCAGACAAAGCCTTTTAAATCAAACGAAAGTCAAACACATTTAAAAAAAAGCTTTTTAATTTAAAAGAAAGTCAAACACATTCAAACAAAGCTATATAAATAAAATGAAAGTGAAATGCATTCTACAAAGCAAATTGAATTAAATGAAATTCAAACACATTCAAACAAAGCTATTTGAATCAAATGACAGTCAAATATGTTCTACAAAGCTAATTGAATCAATTGAAAGTCAAACACATTCAAACAAAGCTATTTGAATTAAATGAAAGTCAAATACGTTCTACAAAGCTAATAGAATCAAATAAAACTGAAACACATTCAAACAAAGCTATTTGAATCAAATGAGAGTCAAATACATTCAAACAATGCTAATTAAATCAAATAAAAGTCAAATACATTCTACAAAGCTAATTGAATCAAATGAAAGTCAAATACATTCTACAAAGCTAATTGAATCAAATGAAAGTCAAACACATTCAAACAAAGCTATTTGAATCAAATGAAAGTCAAATACGTTCTACAAAGCTAATTGAATCAAATAAAAGTGAAACACATTCAAACCTATTTGAATCAAATGAAGTCAAATACATTCAAACAATGCTAATTAAATCAAATAAAAGTCAAATACATTCTACAAAGCTAATTGAATCAAATGAAAGTCAAATACATTCTACAAAGCTAATTGAATCAAATAAAAGTCAAACACATTCAAACAAAGCTAATTGAATCAAATAAAAGTCAAATACATTCAACAAAGCTAATTGAATCAAAAGAAAGTCAAACACATCCAAACAAAGCCTTTTAAATCAAACGAAAGTCAAACACATTCAAAAAAAGCTTTTTAATTTAAATGAAAGTCAAACACATTCAAACAAAGCTATATAAATCAAATGAAAGTGAAATGCATTCTACAAAGCAAATTGAATTAAATGAAATTCAAACACATTCAAACAAAGTTATTTGAATCAAATGACAGTCAAATATGTTCTACAAAGCTAATTGAATCAATTGAAAGTCAAACACATTCAAACAAAGCTATTTGAATTAAATGAAAGTCAAATACGTTCTACAAAGCTAATAGAATCAAATAAAACTGAAACACATTCAAACAAAGCTATTTGAATCAAATGAGAGTCAAATACATTCAAACAATGCTAATTAAATCAAAAAAGTCAAATACATTCTACAAAGCTAATTGAATCAAATGAAAGTCAAATACATTCTACAAAGCTAATTGAATCAAATGAAAGTCAAACACATTCAAACAATGCTATTGAATCAAATGAAAGTCAAATACATTTCAAACAATGCTAATTAAATCAAATAAAAGTCAAATACATTCTACAAAGCTAATTGAATCAAATGAAAGTCAAATACATTCTACAAAGCTAATTGAATCAAAAAAAGTCAAACACATTCAAACAAAGCTAATTGAATCAAATAAAAGTCAAATACATTCAACAAGCTAATTGAATCAAAAGAAAGTCAAACACATCCAAACAAAGCCTTTTAAATCAAACAAAAGTCAAACACATTCAAAAAAAGCTTTTTAATTTAAATGAAAGTCAAACACATTCAAACAAAGCTATATAAATCAAATGAAAGTGAAATGCATTCTACAAAGCAAATTGAATTAAATGAAATTCAAACACATTCAAACAAAGTTATTTGAATCAAATGACAGTCAAATATGTTCTACAAAGCTAATTGAATCAATTGAAAGTCAAACACATTCAAACAAAGCTATTTGAATTAACTGAAAGTCAAATACGTTCTACAAAGCTAATAGAATCAAATAAAACTGAAACACATTCAAACAAAGCTATTTGAATCAAATGAGAGTCAAATACATTCAAACAATGCTAATTAAATCAAATAAATGTCAAATACATTCTACAAAGTCAATGAAATCAAATACATTCTACAAAGCTAATTGAATCAAATGAAAGTCAAACACATTCAAACAATGCTATTTGAATCAAATGAAAGTCAAATACGTTCTACAAAGCTAATTGAATCAAATAAAAGTGAAACACATTCAAACAAAGCTATTTGAATCAAATGAGAGTCAAATACATTCAAACAATGCTAATTAAATCAAATAAAAGTCAAATACATTCTACAAAGCTAATTGAATCAAATGAAAGTCAAATACATTCTACAAAGCTAATTGAATCAAATAAAAGTCAAACACATTCAAACAAAGCTAATTGAATCAAATCAAAGTCAAGCACATTCAAACAAAGCTATTCGAATCAAATGAGAGTCAAATACATTCAAACAAAGCTAATTAAATCAAATAAAAGTCTAATACATTCTACAAAGCTAAATGAATTAAATTACAGTCAAACACATTCAAACAAAGCTAATTGAATCAAATGAAAGTCAAACACATACAAACAAAGATTTCGAATCAAATGAAAGTCAAATACATTCTACAAAGCTAATTGAATCAAATGAAAGTCAAACACATTCAAATAAAGCTATTTGAATCAAATGAAAGTCAAATACATTCTACAAAGCTAATTGAATAAAATGAAATTCAAACACATTCAAACAAAGCCTTTTAAATCAAATGAAAGTCAAACACATTCAAAAAAAGCTTTTTAATTTAAATGAAAGTCAAACACATTCAAACAAAGCTATATAAATCAAATGAAAGTGAAATGCATTCTACAAAGCAAATTGAATTAAATGAAATTCAAACACATTCAAACAAAGCTATTTGAATCAAATGACAGTAAAATACATTCTACAAAGCTAATTGAATCAATTGAAAGTCAAACACATTCAAACAAAGCTATTTGAATCAAATGAAAGTCAAATACATTCTACAAAGCTAATTGAATAAAATGAAAGTCAAACACATTCAAACAAAGCTAGTTGAATCAATTGAAATTCAAACACATTCAAACAAATTTATTTGAATTAAATGAAAGTCAAACACATTCAAACAAAGCTAATTGAATCAAATGAAAGTGAAGCACATTCAAACAAAGCTATTTGAATCAAATGAGAGTGAAATACATTCAAACAAAGCTAATTAAATCAAATAAAAGTCTAATACATTCTACAAAGCTAATTAAATTAAATTAAAGTCAAACACATTAAAAAAAAGCTGATTGAATTAAATGAAAGTCAAACACATTCAAACAAAGATTTCGAATCAAATGAAAGTCAAATACATCGTACAAAGCTAATTGAATCAAATGAAAGTCAAACACATTCAAATAAAGCTATTTGAATCAAATGAAAGTCAAATACATTCTACAAAGCTAATTGAATAAAATGAAATTCAAACAAATTCAAACAAAGCTATTTGAATCAAATGAGAGATAAATTCAAACAAAGCTAATTAAATCAATAAAAGTAAAATACATTTTACAAAGCTAATTGAATGAATCAAATGAAGTCAAAACACATTCAAACAAAGCCTTTTAAATCAAATGAAGTCAAAACACATTCAAAAATAAGCTTTTAATTTAATGGAAAGTAACAACATTCAAAGCAAATATAATAAATAAAATTGAAGTGAAATGCTTCTACAAAAGCAAATTGAATAAAATGAAATTCAAAACAAATTATCGACAACTATTGAAATCAAATGACAAGTCCATACTAGTTAGCCAAATAATGAATTCATTGAAAAGTCAAACACATTCAAACAAAGCTATTTGAATCAAAATGAAGTCAAGATATCTATCACAAGCTAATAGAATCAAATAAAAAAAACACATTCAACAAAATGCTATTGAATCAAATGAGAGTCAAATACAATTCAACAAGTAATAATCAAAATAAAGTCAAATACTTTCTAGCAACTAATTTGAATCCAATGCAAATAAGAACATTCTACAAAGCTAATTTGGACAAATATAAAGCAAACACCATTAAACAAAGCTAATTGAATCAATAAAAAAGTCAATACATCACCAAAGCTTGAATTAATCAATGAAAAGTCAAAACATT
This sequence comes from Chenopodium quinoa, assembly GCF_001683475.1. NCBI lineage: Eukaryota > Viridiplantae > Streptophyta > Magnoliopsida > Caryophyllales > Amaranthaceae > Chenopodium > Chenopodium quinoa. Next base: position 90,607 of record NW_018744086.1, read on the forward strand.
TCAAACAAAAGCTATTGAATCAAATGAAAGGCAATCAATTCCAAAGAAACCTACGAAAATTCAAAGAGGTCAAAATACATTCAACAAAAGCTAAATATAATAAAAGCAAAATCTATTACATCTACATAACAATTTGAAATTAATTAAAAGTCAACACATTCAAAACAAGCTATTTGAAATTAATGAAAGTCAAGATCTTCACCCCAGCATATAGGAAATAACAATGAACTAAACACTTCAACCCAAATGCGTTAAATCAAATAAGATCAAATACTTCAAAACAATGCAATAAATCCAAATAAAAGTCAATAACCATTTACAAGCCTAATGAATCAAATGAAAGTCAAATACTTTCCACAAAGCTAATTGAATCAAATGAAATCAAACTAACATCCAAAAAAGCTGATTTAATCAAATGAAAGTCAATTACCGTCTACAAGCGTAATTGAAATCAATAAAAGTGAAACCATATCAAACAAATGCTATTGAATCAAATGAGAGTCAAATACATTCAAACAATGCTAATTAATAAAAATAAAAGTCAAATGCATTCTACAAAGCTAATTAATACAAATGAAAGTAAATTACCATTTCAAGAGCTAATTGAATCAAATAAAGTCAAAACACATTCAAACAAAGCTAATTCGAATAAAATAATCAAAAATACAATTCACAAAGCTAAATTGATCAAAAGAAAGTCAAACACATCCAAACAAAGCCTTTAAAATCAACGGAAAGTCAAACACTTCAAAAAAAAGCTTTTTAATTTAAATGAAAGTCAAACACATTCAACAAAAGCTATATAAATCAAATGAAATGACAATGCATTCTACAAAGTCCATGAATATAAATGAATTCAAAACACATTCAACAAGATGTTATTGAATCAAATGACAGTCAAATATGTTCTACAAGCTTAATTGAATTCAATAAAGGTCAAAACATTGCAAACCAAAGTATTTGAATTAACTGAAAGTCAAAATCGTTCTACAAAGCTATAGTAATCAAATAAAACTGAAACACATTCAAACAAAGCTATTTGAATCAAATGAGAGTCAAATACATTCAAACAATGCTAATTAAAATCAATAACATGTAAATACATTCTACAAAGTCTAATGAATTCAAAGAAGTGCAAATTACATCTACAAGACTAATTGAATCAAATGAAAGTCAAACACATTCAAACATGCATATTTGAATCAAATGAAAGTCAAATACGTTCTACAAAGCTAATTGAATCAAATAAGAAGTAAACACATTCAAACCAAGTATTTGAATCAAATGAAGTCTCAAACATTTCAACAATTGCTAAAATCAAAATGAAAATCAATAACATCTACCAAGCTAAATTGAATCAAAATGAATCAGAATACATCTACCCAAAGTAATTGAATCAATAAAAAGTCAAAACACATTCAAAACAAGCTAATTGAATCAAATCAAGTCCAAGCACATTAAAGCAAAGCTGATTCAATCAAATGGATTCAAAATACATTCAAACAAAGCTAATTAAATCAAATAAAAGTCAATGACATTCTACAAAGCTAAATGATTAAACATTAAGTCAAAACATTCAAAACAAGCTAAATTGAATCAAATGAAAGTCAAACACATACAAAGCAAAATCGAAAATCAAATGAAAGTCAAATACATTCTACAAACTTACATGAATCGAAAGTCAAACACATTCAAATAAAGCTATTTGAATCAAATGAAAGTCAAATACATTCTACAAAGCTAATTGAATAAAATGAAATTCAAACACATTCAAACAAAGCCTTTTAAATCAAATGAAAGTCAAACACATTCAAAAAAAGCTTTTTAATTTAAATGAAAGTCAAACACATTCAAACAAAGCTATATAAATCAAATGAAAGTGAAATGCATTCTACAAAGCAAATTGAATTAAATGAAATTCAAACACATTCAAACAAAGCTATTTGAATCAAATGACAGTAAAATACATTCTACAAAGCTAATTGAATCAATTGAAAGTCAAACACATTCAAACAAAGCTATTTGAATCAAATGAAAGTCAAATACATTCTACAAAGCTAATTGAATAAAATGAAAGTCAAACACATTCAAACAAAGCTAGTTGAATCAATTGAAATTCAAACACATTCAAACAAATTTATTTGAATTAAATGAAAGTCAAACACATTCAAACAAAGCTAATTGAATCAAATGAAAGTGAAGCACATTCAAACAAAGCTATTTGAATCAAATGAGAGTGAAATACATTCAAACAAAGCTAATTAAATCAAATAAAAGTCTAATACATTCTACAAAGCTAATTAAATTAAATTAAAGTCAAACACATTAAAAAAAAGCTGATTGAATTAAATGAAAGTCAAACACATTCAAACAAAGATTTCGAATCAAATGAAAGTCAAATACATCGTACAAAGCTAATTGAATCAAAATGAAAGTCAAACACATTCAAATAAAGCTATTTGAATCAAATGAAAGTCAAATACATTCTACAAAGCTAATTGAATAAAATGAAATTCAAACAAATTCAAACAAAGCTATTTGAATCAAATGAGAGATAAATTCAAACAAAGCTAATTAAATCAAATAAAAGTAAAATACATTTTACAAAGCTAATTGAATCAAATGAAAGTCAAACACATTCAAACAAAGCCTTTTAAATCAAATGAAAGTCAAACACATTCAAAAAAAAGCTTTTTAATTTAAATGAAAGTCAAACACATTCAAACAAAGCTATATAAATCAAATGAAAGTGAAATGCATTCTACAAAGCAAATTGAATTAAATGAAATTCAAACACATTCAAACAAAGCTATTGAATCAAATGACAGTCAAATACGTTCTACAAAGCTAATTGAATCAATTGAAAGTCAAACACATTCAAACAAAGCTTTGAATCAAATGAAAGTCAAATACGTTCTACAAAGCTAATAGAATCAAATAAAAATGAAACACATTCAAACAAAGCTATTTGAATCAAATGAGAGTCAAATACATTCAAACAAAGCTAATTAAATCAAATAAAAGTCAAATACTTTCTACAAAGCTAATTGAATCAATGAAATTCAAATACATTCTACAAAGCTAATTGGATCAATAAAAGTCAAACACATTCAAACAAAGCTAATTGAATCAAATAAAATCAAATACATTCAACAAAGCTAATTGAATCAAATGAAAGTCAAACACATTCAAACAAAGCTAATTGAATCAAATGAAAGTCAAGCACATTCAAACAAAGCTATTCGAATCAAATGAGAGTCAAATACATTCAAACAAAGCTAATTAAATAAAACAAAAGTCTAAATACATTCTACAAAGCTAATTGAATTAAATTAAAGTCAAACACATTCAAACAAAGCTATTTGAATTAAATGAAAGTCAATACGTTCTACAAAGCTAATAGAATCAAATAAAAACTGAAACACATTCAAACAAAGCTATTTGAATCAAATGAGAGTCAAATACATTCAAACAATGCTAATTAAATCAAATAAAAGTCAAATACATTCTACAAAGCTAATTGAATCAAATGAAAGTCAAATACATTCTACAAAGCTAATTGAATCAAATGAAAGTCAAACACATTCAAACAAAGCTATTTGAATCAAATGAAAGTCAAATACGTTCTACAAAGCTAATTGAATCAAATAAAAGTGAAACACATTCAAACAAAGCTATTTGAATCAAATGAGAGTCAAATACATTCAAACAATGCTAATTAAATAAAATAAAAGTCAAATACATTCTACAAAGCTAATTAAATCAAATGAAAGTCAAATACATTCTACAAAGCTAATTGAATCAAATAAAAGTCAAACACATTCAAACAAAGCTAATTGAATCAAATAAAAGTCAAATACATTCAACAAAGCTAATTGAATCAAAAGAAAGTCAAACACATCCAAACAAAGCCTTTTAAATCAAACGAAAGTCAAACACATTCAAAAAAAGCTTTTTAATTTAAATGAAAGTCAAACACATTCAAACAAAGCTATATAAATCAAATGAAAGTGAAATGCATTCTACAAAGCAAATTGAATTAAATGAAATTCAAACACATTCAACAAAGTTATTTGAATCAAATGACAGTCAAATATGTTCTACAAAGCTAATTGAATCAATTGAAAGTCAAACACATTCAAACAAAGCTATTTGAATTAAATGAAAGTCAAATACGTTCTACAAAGCTAATAGAATCAAATAAAACTGAAACACATTCAAACAAAGCTATTTGAATCAAATGAGAGTCAAATACATTCAAACAATGCTAATTAAATCAAATAAAAGTAAAATACATTCTACAAAGCTAATTGAATCAAATGAAAGTCAAATACATTCTACAAAGCTAATTGAATCAAATGAAAGTAAAAACACATTCAAACAATGCTATTTGAATCAAATGAAAGTCAAATACATTCAAAACAATGCTAATTAAATCAAATAAAAGTCAAATACATTCTACAAAGCTAATTGAATCAAATGAAAGTCAAATACATTCTACAAAGCTAATTGAATCAAATAAAAGTCAAAACACATTCAAACAAAGCTAATTGAATCAAATAAAAGTCAAATACATTCAACAAAGCTAATTGAATCAAAAGAAAGTCAAACACATGCAAACAAAGCCTTTTAAATCAAACGAAAGTCAAACACATTCAAAAAAGCTTTTTGATTTAAATGAAAGTCAAACACATTCAAACAAAGCTATATAAATCAAATGAAAGTGAAATGCATTCTACAAAGCAAATTGAATTAAATGAAATTCAAACACATTCAAACAAAGTTATTTGAATCAAATGACAGTCAAATATGTTCTACAAAGCTAATTGAATCAATTGAAAGTCAAACACATTCAAACAAAGCTATTTGAATTAAATGAAAGTCAAATACGTTCTACAAAGCTAATAGAATCAAATAAAACTGAAACACATTCAAACAAAGCTATTTGAATCAAATGAGAGTCAAATACATTCAAACAATGCTAATTAAATCAAATAAAAGTCAAATACATTCTACAAAGCTAATTGAATCAAATGAAAGTCAAATACATTCTACAAAGCTAATTGAATCAAATGAAAGTCAAACACATTCAAACAATGCTATTTGAATCAAATGAAAGTCAAATACGTTCTACAAAGCTAATTGAATCAAATAAAAGTGAAACACATTCAAACAAAGCTATTTGAATCAAATGAGAGTCAAATACATTCAAATAATGCTAATTAAATCAAATAAAAGTCAAATACATTCTACAAAGCTAATTGAATCAAATGAAAGTCAAATACATTCTACAAAGCTAATTGACTCAAATAAAAGTCAAACACATTCAAACAAAGCTAATTGAATCAAATAAAAGTCAAATACATTCTACAAAGCTAATTGAATCAAATGAAAGTCAAATACATTCTACAAAGCTAATTGAATCAAATGAAAGTCTAACACATTCAAACAATGCTATTTGAATCAAATGAAAGTCAAATACATTCAAACAATGCTAATTAAATCAAATAAAAGTCAAATACATTCTACAAAGCTAATTGAATCAAATGAAAGTCAAATACATTCTACAAAGCTAATTGAATCAAATAAAGTCAAACACATTCAAACAAAGCTAATTGAATCAAATAAAAGTCAAATACATTCAACAAAGCTAATTGAATCAAAAGAAAGTCAAACACATCCAAACAAAGCCTTTTAAATCAAACGAAAGTGAAACACATTCAAAAAAAAGCTTTTTAATTTTAATGAAAGTCAAACACATTCAAACAAAGCTATATAAATCAATGAAAGTGAAATGCATTCTACAAAGCAAATTGAATTAAATGAAATTCAAACACATTCAAACAAAGTTATTTGAATCAAATGACAGTCAAATATGTTCTACAAAGCTAATTGAATCAATTGAAAGTCAAACACATTCAAACAAAGCTATTTGAATTAAATGAAAGTCAAATACGTTCTACAAAGCTAATAGAATCAAATAAAACTGAAACACATTCAAACAAAGCTATTTGAATCAAATGAGAGTCAAATACATTCAAACAATGCTAATTAAATCAAATAAAAGTCAAATACATTCTACAAAGCTAATTGAATCAAATGAAAGTCAAATACATTCTACAAAGCTAATTGAATCAAATGAAAGTCAAACACATTCAAACAATGCTATTTGAATCAAATGAAAGTCAAATACGTTCTACAAAGCTAATTGAATCAAATAAAAGTAAAACACATTCAAACAAAGCTATTTGAATCAAATGAGAGTCAAATACATTCAAACAATGCTAATTAAATCAAATAAAAGTCAAATACATTCTACAAAGCTAATTGAATCAAATGAAAGTCAAATACATTCTACAAAGCTAATTGAATCAAATAAAAGTCAAACACATTCAAACAAAGCTAATTGAATCAAATAAAAGTCAAATACATTCTACAAAGCTAATTGAATCAAATGAAAGTCAAATACATTCTACAAAGCTAATTGAATCAAATGAAAGTCAAACACATTCAAACAATGCTATTTGAATCAAATGAAAGTCAAATACATTCTACAAAGCTAATTGAATCAAATAAAAGTCAAACACATTCAAACAAAGCTAATTGAATCAAATAAAAGTCAAATACATTCAACAAAGCTAATTGAATCAAAAGAAAGTCAAACACATCCAAACAAAGCCTTTTAAATCAAACGAAAGTCAAACACATTCAAAAAAAGCTTTTTAATTTAAATGAAAGTCAAACACATTCAAACAAAGCTATATAAATCAAATGAAAGTGAAATGCATTCTACAAAGCAAATTGAATTAAATGAAATTCAAACACATTCAAACAAAGTTATTTGAATCAAATGACAGTCAAATATATTCTACAAAGCTAATTGAATCAATTGAAAGTCAAACACCTTCAAACAAAGCTATTTGAATTAAATGAAAGTCAAATACGTTCTACAAAGCTAATAGAATCAAATAAAACTGAAACACATTCAAACAAAGCTATTTGAATCAAATGAGAGTCAAATACATTCAAACAATGCTAATTAAATCAAATAAAAGTCAAATACATTCTACAAAGCTAATTGAATCAAATGAAAGTCAAATACATTCTACAAAGCTAATTGAATCAAATGAAAGTCAAACACATTCAAACAAAGCTATTTGAATCAAATGAAAGTCAAATACGTTCTACAAAGCTAATTGAATCAAATAAAAGTGAAACACATTCAAACAAAGCTATTTGAATCAAATGAGAGTCAAATACATTCAAACAATGCTAATTAAATCAAATAAAAGTCAAATACATTCTACAAAGCTAATTGAATCAAATGAAAGTCAAATACATTCTACAAAGCTAATTGAATCAAATAAAAGTCAAACACATTCAAACAAAGCTAATTGAATCAAATAAAAGTCAAATACATTCAACAAAGCTAATTGAATCAAAAGAAAGTCAAACACATCCAAACAAAGCCTTTTAAATCAAACGAAAGTCAAACACATTCAAAAAAAGCTTTTTAATTTAAATGAAAGTCAAACACATTCAAACAAAGCTATATAAATCAAATGAAAGTGAAATGCATTCTACAAAGCAAATTGAATTAAATGAAATTCAAACACATTCAAACAAAGTTATTTGAATCAAATGACAGTCAAATATGTTCTACAAAGCTAATTGAATCAATTGAAAGTCAAACACATTCAAACAAAGCTATTTGAATTAAATGAAAGTCAAATACGTTCTACAAAGCTAATAGAATCAAATAAAACTGAAACACATTCAAACAAAGCTATTTGAATCAAATGAGAGTCAAATACATTCAAACAATGCTAATTAAATCAAATAAAAGTCAAATACATTCTACAAAGCTAATTGAATCAAATGAAAGTCAAATACATTCTACAAAGCTAATTGAATCAAATGAAAGTCAAACACATTCAAACAATGCTATTTGAATCAAATGAAAGTCAAATACATTCAAACAATGCTAATTAAATCAAATAAAAGTCAAATACATTCTACAAAGCTAATTGAATCAAATGAAAGTCAAATACATTCTACAAAGCTAATTGAATCAAATAAAAGTCAAACACATTCAAACAAAGCTAATTGAATCAAATAAAAGTCAAATACATTCAACAAAGCTAATTGAATCAAAAGAAAGTCAAACACATCCAAACAAAGCCTTTTAAATCAAACGAAAGTCAAACACATTCAAAAAAAGCTTTTTAATTTAAATGAAAGTCAAACACATTCAAACAAAGCTATATAAATCAAATGAAAGTGAAATGCATTCTACAAAGCAAATTGAATTAAATGAAATTCAAACACATTCAAACAAAGTTATTTGAATCAAATGACAGTCAAATATGTTCTACAAAGCTAATTGAATCAATTGAAAGTCAAACACATTCAAACAAAGCTATTTGAATTAAATGAAAGTCAAATACGTTCTACAAAGCTAATAGAATCAAATAAAATTGAAACACATTCAAACAAAGCTATTTGAATCAAATGAGAGTCAAATACATTCAAACAATGCTAATTAAATCAAATAAAAGTCAAATACATTCTACAAAGCTAATTGAATCAAATGAAAGTCAAATACATTCTACAAAGCTAATTGAATCAAATGAAAGTCAAACACATTCAAACAAAGCTATTTGAATCAAATGAAAGTCAAATACGTTCTACAAAGCTAATTGAATCAAATAAAAGTGAAACACATTCAAACAAAGCTATTTGAATCAAATGAGAGTCAAATACATTCAAACAATGCTAATTAAATCAAATAAAAGTCAAATACATTCTACAAAGCTAATTGAATCAAATGAAAGTCAAATACATTCTACAAAGCTAATTGAATCAAATAAAAGTCAAACACATTCAAACAAAGCTAATTGAATCAAATAAAAGTCAAATACATTCAACAAAGCTAATTGAATCAAAAGAAAGTCAAACACATCCAAACAAAGCCTTTTAAATCAAACGAAAGTCAAACACATTCAAAAAAAGCTTTTTAATTTAAATGAAAGTCAAACACATTCAAACAAAGCTATATAAATCAAATGAAAGTGAAATGCATTCTACAAAGCAAATTGAATTAAATGAAATTCAAACACATTCAAACAAAGTTATTTGAATCAAATGACAGTCAAATATGTTCTACAAAGCTAATTGAATCAATTGAAAGTCAAACACATTCAAACAAAGCTATTTGAATTAAATGAAAGTCAAATACGTTCTACAAAGCTAATAGAATCAAATAAAACTGAAACACATTCAAACAAAGCTATTTGAATCAAATGAGAGTCAAATACATTCAAACAATGCTAATTAAATCAAATAAAAGTCAAATACATTCTACAAAGCTAATTGAATCAAATGAAAGTCAAATACATTCTACAAAGCTAATTGAATCAAATGAAAGTCAAACACATTCAAACAATGCTATTTGAATCAAATGAAAGTCAAATACGTTCTACAAAGCTAATTGAATCAAATAAAAGTGAAACACATTCAAACAAAGCTATTTGAATCAAATGAGAGTCAAATACATTCAAACAATGCTAATTAAATCAAATAAAAGTCAAATACATTCTACAAAGCTAATTGAATCAAATGAAAGTCAAATACATTCTACAAAGCTAATTGAATCAAATAAAAGTCAAACACATTCAAACAAAGCTAATTGAATCAAATAAAAGTCAAATACATTCTACAAAGCTAATTGAATCAAATGAAAGTCAAATACATTCTACAAAGCTAATTGAATCAAATAAAAGTCAAACACATTCAAACAAAGCTAATTGAATCAAATAAAAGTCAAATACATTCAACAAAGCTAATTGAATCAAAAGAAAGTCAAACACATTCAAACAAAGCTAATTGAATCAAATCAAAGTCAAGCACATTCAAACAAAGCTATTCGAATCAAATGAGAGTCAAATACATTCAAACAAAGCTAATTAAATCAAATAAAAGTCTAATACATTCTACAAAGCTAAATGAATTAAATTACAGTCAAACACATTCAAACAAAGCTAATTGAATCAAATGAAAGTCAAACACATACTGTTGTAGCCAAGCCTAACAACTTGGTTATGGACATTTCGATGGTTCAAGATGTAGCATCATGTTTTGGTGCTATGCATTCTATCCTTGGACAACAAGAAAAAATGTTGTATATTTGGAGTAACACTCGAAATACACAAGGGATAAACCAAGGGATAGATAAGGCTAAAGAGCCAAAGGCTTCTTAGATAAAGTCACACCACTAAGAAACGTTTTGGATTCCTAAGATCACAAGCCAACTAGTAGCCTAAACTAGTTAACTAAGCAAAGGAAACGAAATTCCAAATCCAAGAATTTCAGGTTTTTGTTTCTAATCCAAGAAACGAATGTAAGACAAGTTTTTTTTGTTTGAATAATCTGATTTTTCATTCACATTTGCTTGCTATTTATAGTGAGCAAACATCTTAAGTACAAGCTGAATTAAGTGGCTTTTAGCTCACTTGTTACACGTCCAAACTAAGTACATATCAGTTTTTGTAGCCTAGATACATTAATAAAAGAAGCCTTACTTAACTAGATACATCAAGAGCAAATGGCGGTTTGTAACCTCCAAGTTATGAGTGAAATAAAATCAGAAACAAGAGAGTATAACACCCCCTTGATTCACGCCCACAAAGCAGCAGCTTGGAGATGAAACAGCTCCCCTTTTCACGCCCAATTCAAACAGCAAGTGAAGTGTAACTCCTCCTTGTTTCAAGCCTTGAATTAAGCTTGAATGTATGTGGTCAAGGATGTACTTGGACGCCTCTTGAATGTACCAGTTGCTGGCTGAAATAAACGGCCACTTGAAGACTCAAATGAAAGCTTGTAACTCCTTATTGATGCTGATTGTAACACCCAAGTTAAAGCCTTGAAATTCCTTTGAAAAGAATTTCGGATTCCATGCTTCGTTCACATGCCTTCTTGATGTATCTTGCACTTGTACTTTGTGTGAATATTTTCGAACTATAATCAGCTAAAAATAACTAAGAAAAATATAACTAATTTGCAAACTTAAAATAAGACTAAAGTTTACAATTTATTCAAAGCATAAAAAGAACTAGAACAAACTAGTTAATAAGAACAACAAGAAATTCAAGGGGTTGAATATCTTGCTGCCCAAGGATAGAATGCATAGCACCAAAACATGATGCTACATCTTGAACCATCGAAATGTCCATAACCAAGTTGTTAGGCTTGGCTACAACATTCCCCCCTTCTTGAAAAGAGTTTGCCCTCAAACTCGGCAACTCTTCAAACTCATCATAGTAAAGCATCTCTTCCCATTGCTTGGGACGTTTAGTAGCCAAAGACCGCAGCAAGGATCCCAAAGTTCTATTAGTCACTTCGGTTTGACCAACTGTTTGAGGATGACTTGAAGTGCTAAAGTTCAATTTCGTGCCCATCTTCCTCCATAATGTAAGCCAAAAATGACTTAGAAATTTTGGATCACGATCACTCACCATGGATTTAGGTACACCATGTAAACGAACAATCTCATTGAAAAACAAGTTAGCAACATGAGTAACATCATAAGCTGCATAGGCTGGTTTGTTTGGGAGCATTGATCCGGGAACAAGATCAATTTTGTGCTGTATGTCACGTTTTGGGGGTAAGCCATGGGGAATGTCTTCGGGGAAAACATAGGAAAAGGTTTTGAGAAGAGGGGTGAGGAGTGGGTGTGGCTCTTCTTGTGACGGTTTGGAAGGGACATCAAGTTGGCTTAAAATGAATGGTTTGTGAGCTTTATACTCATGCAATTCTGATTTTATGAGAGTGGTAAGGTAAGTAGGGGGTGTGGATTTGGGGTGACCGTTTTTGAGGTTTAGGGGGGTAAGAAGTATTTTCTGTCCATCCTTAGTGAAGGAATATGTGTTTTTATACCCATCATGCATCACACGCCTATCAAATAACCAAGGTCTACCAAGTAAAATATGACATGCATTCATAGGTATAACATCACACCACAATTCTTCTTCATAAGTTTTACCAATGCTAAATGATAACAAGACTTGTTGTGTTACTTGAATCCCTTTACCATGATTTAACCATTGAATCGCATAAGGTTTAGGGTGAGGAACGGTTTTAAGTTTCAGCTTGTCTATCATTACTTGTGAAGCTACATTGGTACAACTACCTCCATCAATAATCAATGTACATACCTTTCCACCAATGGTGCAACGAGTGTGAAAGATTGACTCACGTTGCAAACTTCCTTCTTTGCCAACCATATTGCTTAGTGTGCGTCGAACCACCAAGCATTCTCCTTCGTCTGGTCCAAGACACGCATACTCATCATTCTCCTCAAGGTTGCTGTCCACTTCATTTTCTAATTCATCCTCCTCTTCATGCTCAATCAAAGTGACAATCCTTTTATTTGGACAATCACTAGCCAAATGTCCAAGGCCTTGACACCGAAAACATCTTCTTGGGGCTGGTTTTGGGTTGGAATTTTGGGTGTTTTGTGAAGGTGGTTTAGAAGTAGGCTGATTGGACGTGGGTTTGAAAGGTGGGAAATTGGATGTTTGCTTTTTTTGGGGAAATGAGGTTTGAGATGCAAAACGTGATGATTCACTTTTGCCTCTTGCTTTTTGTTGCTGCTCAATCTTATGTGCTAAGATAATGAGCTCTTCAAGGGTAGAGTAAGGATGTAGTTCGGCCACATTGGCTATTTTTGGGTCAAGCCCTCCCAAAAAGCGCACCAATGTTTGAGGTTCATCTTCCTCTACTCCACATTTCATGACAAACCCTTCAAACTCCCTAGCATATTCTTCTACTGATTTTGTACCTTGTTCGAGGTTGTGGAACTTGGAAAAGTTTTCTTGCACATAGTATGTGGGAAGAAACTTTTGTTTCAGCAACTTCTTCATCTTGATCCACGATCTCACTTTCTCTTTGTCTTGCCTTTCCCTTTTGGCACACACGCTAGCCCACCAAGTTGAGGCATATTTTCTCAACTTCAAGGCTACAATTTTCACCTTCTTTTCTTCCGGTGTTTGCTTGTAATCAAACACTCTCTCCACCGTTCTAAGCCATTCTACAAACTCATCAGCATCGAGTTTGCCATCATACTCCGGAATGTCAGCCTTAATGTCATTGTTAGGCCGTGACCTTTCTCTTTCATGATAAGGTCTATCATTGTGATTGAAATTAGATTCACTCACTTCTTCATCACTTTGATTGGTAAAACCCTCTTTTTGATGGCGCAACTTAATAGAAAGGTCTCTTAACTGACCTTGCAAATATTGCATTCGTTGCTCCATATCTTCTTTCTCTTGTGCAACCTTATTGACATATTCTTGCCAATTAGGGGGTGGGATGTCGGCCATGGTTTGTGTTTGGGTATGTGTTTGGGGTATTGTGTTTGGGTATTTGTTTGCTAGACCCCCCTCCTTCTAGCGCCAAATGTTGTATATTTGGAGTAACACTCGAAATACACAAGGGATAAACCAAGGGATAGATAAGGCTAAAGAGCCAAAGGCTTCTTAGATAAAGTCACACCACTAAGAAACGTTTTGGATTCCTAAGATCACAAGCCAACTAGTAGCCTAAACTAGTTAACTAAGCAAAGGAAACGAAATTCCAAATCCAAGAATTTCAGGTTTTTGTTTCTAATCCAAGAAACGAATGTAAGACAAGTTTTTTTTGTTTGAATAATCTGATTTTTCATTCACATTTGCTTGCTATTTATAGTGAGCAAACATCTTAAGTACAAGCTGAATTAAGTGGCTTTTAGCTCACTTGTTACACGTCCAAACTAAGTACATATCAGTTTTTGTAGCCTAGATACATTAATAAAAGAAGCCTTACTTAACTAGATACATCAAGAGCAAATGGCGGTTTGTAACCTCCAAGTTATGAGTGAAATAAAATCAGAAACAAGAGAGTATAACACCCCCTTGATTCACGCCCACAAAGCAGCAGCTTGGAGATGAAACAGCTCCCCTTTTCACGCCCAATTCAAACAGCAAGTGAAGTGTAACTCCTCCTTGTTTCAAGCCTTGAATTAAGCTTGAATGTATGTGGTCAAGGATGTACTTGGACGCCTCTTGAATGTACCAGTTGCTGGCTGAAATAAACGGCCACTTGAAGACTCAAATGAAAGCTTGTAACTCCTTATTGATGCTGATTGTAACACCCAAGTTAAAGCCTTGAAATTCCTTTGAAAAGAATTTCGGATTCCATGCTTCGTTCACATGCCTTCTTGATGTATCTTGCACTTGTACTTTGTGTGAATATTTTCGAACTATAATCAGCTAAAAATAACTAAGAAAAATATAACTAATTTGCAAACTTAAAATAAGACTAAAGTTTACAATTTATTCAAAGCATAAAAAGAACTAGAACAAACTAGTTAATAAGAACAACAAGAAATTCAAGGGGTTGAATATCTTGCTGCCCAAGGATAGAATGCATAGCACCAAAACATGATGCTACATCTTGAACCATCGAAATGTCCATAACCAAGTTGTTAGGCTTGGCTACAACACATACAAACAAAGATTTCGAATCAAATGAAAGTCAAATACATTCTACAAAGCTAATTGAATCAAATGAAAGTCAAACACATTCAAATAAAGCTATTTGAATCAAATGAAAGTCAAATACATTCTACAAAGCTAATTGAATAAAATGAAATTCAAACACATTCAAACAAAGCCTTTTAAATCAAATGAAAGTCAAACACATTCAAAAAAAGCTTTTTAATTTAAATGAAAGTCAAACACATTCAAACAAAGCTATATAAATCAAATGAAAGTGAAATGCATTCTACAAAGCAAATTGAATTAAATGAAATTCAAACACATTCAAACAAAGCTATTTGAATCAAATGACAGTAAAATACATTCTACAAAGCTAATTGAATCAATTGAAAGTCAAACACATTCAAACAAAGCTATTTGAATCAAATGAAAGTCAAATACATTCTACAAAGCTAATTGAATCAAATGAAAGTCAAACACATTCAAACAAAGCTAATTAAATCAATTGAAATTCAAACACATTCAAACAAATTTATTTGAATTAAATGAAAGTCAAACACATTCAAACAAAGCTAATTGAATCAAATGAAAGTGAAGCACATTCAAACAAAGCTATTTGAATCAAATGAGAGTGAAATACATTCAAACAAAGCTAATTAAATCAAATAAAAGTCTAATACATTCTACAAAGCTAATTAAATTAAATTAAAGTCAAACACATTAAAAAAAAGCTGATTGAATTAAATGAAAGTCAAACACATTCAAACAAAGATTTCGAATCAAATGAAAGTCAAATACATCGTACAAAGCTAATTGAATCAAATGAAAGTCAAACACATTCAAATAAAGCTATTTGAATCAAATAAAAGTCAAATACATTCTACAAAGCTAATTGAATAAAATGAAATTCAAACACATTCAAACAAAGCTATTTGAATCAAATGAGAGATAAATTCAAACAAAGCTAATTAAATCAAATAAAAGTAAAATACATTTTACAAAGCTAATTGAATCAAATGAAAGTAATACACATTCAAACAAAGCCTTTTAAATCAAATGAAAGTCAAACACATTCAAAAAAAGCTTTTTAATTTAAATGAAAGTCAAACACATTCAAACAAAGCTATATAAATCAAATGAAAGTGAAATGCATTCTACAAAGCAAATTGAATTAAATGAAATTCAAACACATTCAAACAAAGCTATTTGAATCAAATGACAGTCAAATACGTTCTACAAAGCTAATTGAATCAATTGAAAGTCAAACACATTCAAACAAAGCTATTTGAATCAAATGAAAGTCAAATACGTTCTACAAAGCTAATAGAATCAAATAAAAATGAAACACATTCAAACAAAGCTATTTGAATCAAATGAGAGTCAAATACATTCAAACAAAGCTAATTAAATCAAATAAAAGTCAAATACTTTCTACAAAGCTAATTGAATCAAATGAAATTCAAATACATTCTACAAAGCTAATTGAATCAAATAAAAGTCAAACACATTCAAACAAAGCTAATTGAATCAAATAAAAGTCAAATACATTCAACAAAGCTAATTGAATCAAATGAAAGTCAAACACATTCAAACAAAGCTAATTGAATCAAATGAAAGTCAAGCACATTCAAACAAAGCTATTCGAATCAAATGAGAGTCAAATACATTCAAACAAAGCTAATTAAATAAAAAAAAAGTCTAATACATTCTACAAAGCTAATTGAATTAAATTAAAGTCAAACACATTCAAACAAAGCTAATTGAGTCAAATGAAAGTCAAACACATACAAACAAAGATTTTGAATCAAATGAAAGTCAAATACATTCTACAAAGCTAATTGAATCAAATGAAAGTCAAACACATTCAAATAAAGCTATTTGAATCAAATGAAAGTCAAATACATTCTACAAAGCTAATTGAATAAAATGAAATTCAAACACATTCAAACAGAGCTATTTGAATCAAATGAG
The DNA here is from genome assembly GCF_001683475.1 of Chenopodium quinoa. Classification (NCBI taxonomy): domain Eukaryota; kingdom Viridiplantae; phylum Streptophyta; class Magnoliopsida; order Caryophyllales; family Amaranthaceae; genus Chenopodium; species Chenopodium quinoa. The sequence goes on from NW_018744086.1 coordinate 107,112, forward strand.
AGTCAAATAAATTCAAACAAAGCTAATTAAATCAAATAAAAGTAAAATACATTTTACAAAGATAATTGAATCAAATGAAAGTCAAACACATTCAAACAAAGCCTTTTAAATCAAATGAAAGTCAAACACATTCAAAAAAAGCTTTTTAATTTAAATGAAAGTCAAACACATTCAAACAAAGCTATATAAATCAAATGAAAGTGAAATGCATTCTACAAAGCAAATTAAATTAAATGAAATTCAAACACATTCAAACAAAGCTATTTGAATCAAATGACAGTCAAATACATTCTACAAAGCTAATTGAATCAATTGAAAGTCAAACACATTCAAACAAAGCTATTTGAATTAAATGAAAGTCAAATACATTCTACAAAGCTAATTGAATCAAATGAAAGTCAAACACATTCAAACAAAGCTAATTGAATCAATTGAAAGTCAAACACATTCAAACAAATCTATTTGAATTAAATGAAAGTCAAATACATTCTACAAAGCTAATTGAATCAAATGAAAGTCAAACACATTCAAACAAAGCTAATTGAATCAAATGAAAGTCAAACACATTCAAACAAAGTTATTTAAAGTAAATCAAAGTGAAATGCATTATACAAAGCTAATTGAATCAAATGAAAGTCAAACACATTCAAACAAAGCTATTTGAAGAAAATGAAAGTCAAATACATTCTACAAAGCAAATTGAAACAAATGAAAGTCAAACACAGTCAAACAAAGTTATTTGACTCAAATGAAAGTCAAATACATTCTACAAACCTAATTGAATCAAATTAAAGTCAAACACATTCAAACAACGCTATTAGAATCAAATGAAAGTAAAATACATTCTACAAAGCTAATTGAATCAAATGAAAGTCAAACACTTTCAAACAAAGCTATTTGAATCAATTGAAAGTCAAATACATTCTACAAAGCTGATGGAATCAAATGTAAGTCGAACACATTCAAACAAAGGTATTTGAATCAATTGAAAGTCAAATACGTTCTACAAAGCTAATTGAATCAAATAAAAATGAAACACATTTAAACAAAGCTATTTGAATCAAATGAGAGTCAAATACATTCAAAAAAGCTAATTAAATCAAATAAAAGTCAAAAACATTCTACAAAGCTAAATGAATCAAATGAAAGTCAAATACATTCTACAAAGCTAATTGAATAAAATGAAAGTCAAACACATTCAAACAAAGCTAATTGAATCAAAAGAAAGTCAAATACATTCAATGTTGTATATTTGGAGTAACACTCGAAATACACAAGGGATAAACCAAGGGATAGATAAGGCTAAAGAACCAAAGGCTTCTTAGATAAAGTCACACCACTAAGAAACGTTTTGGATTCCTAAGATCACAAGCCAACTAGTAGCCTAAACTAGCTAACTAAGCAAAGGAAACGAAATTCCAAATCCAAGAATTTCAGGTTTTTGTTTCTAATCCAAGAAACGAATGTAAGACAAGTCTTTTTTGTTTGCAATAATCTGATTTTTTCATTCACATTTGCTTGCTATTTATAGTGAGCAAACATCTTAAGTACAAGCTTAATTAAGTGGCTTTTAGCTCACTTGTTACACGTCCAAACTAAGTACATATCAGTTTTTGTAGCCTAGATACATTAATAAAAGAAGCCTTACTTAACTAGATACATCAAGAGCAAATGACGGTTTGTAACCTCCAAATTATGAGTGAAATAAAATCAGAAACAAGAGAGTATAACCCCCCTTGATTCACGCCAATCAAAGCAGCAACTTGGAGTTGTAACGGCTCCCCTTTTCACGCCCAAATTCAAACAGCAAGTGAAGTGTAACTCCCCCTTGTTTCAAGCCTTGAATCAAGCTTGAATGTATGTAGACAAGGATGTACTTGGACGCCTCTTGAATGTACCCATTGCTGGCTGAAATAAACGGCCACTTGAAGGCTCATTTTAAAGCTTGTAACTCCTCATTGAAGCTGATTGTAACACCCAAGTTAAAGCCTTAAAATACCTCCAAATTAGTTTCGGATTTTATGCCTTCTTCACAAGCTTAAACGGCTGCTTTTGTGATGCATCTTGATCTTGTACTTGATGTGTGAATATTTTCGAACTATAATCAGCTAAAAATAACTAAGAAAAATATAACTAATTTGCAAACTTAAAATAAGACTAAAGTTTACAATTTATTCAAAGCATAAAAAGAACTAGAACAAACTAGTTAATAAGAACAACAAGAAATTCAAGGGGTTGAATATCTTGCTGCCCAAGGATAGAATGCATAGCACCAAAACATGATGCTACATCTTGAACCATCGAAATGTCCATAACCAAGTTGTTAGGCTTGGCTACAACATTCCCCCCTTCTTGAAAAGAGTTTGCCCTCAAACTCGGCAACTCTTCAAACTCATCATAGTAAAGCATCTCTTCCCATTGCTTGGGACGTTTAGTAGCCAAAGACCGCAGCAAGGATCCCAAAGTTCTATTAGTCACTTCGGTTGGACCATCCGTTTGAGGATGACTTGAAGTGCTAAAGTTCAATTTCGTGCCCATCTTCCTCCATAATGTAAGCCAAAAATGACTTAGAAATTTTGGATCACGATCACTCACCATGGATTTAGGTACACCATGTAAACGAACAATCTCATTGAAAAACAAGTTAGCAACAGGAGTAGCATCATAAGTTGCATAGGCTGGTTTGTTTGGGAGCATTGAACCGGGAACAAGATCAATTTTGTGTTGTGTGTCACGTTTTGGGGGTAAGCCAAGGGGAATGTCTTCGGGGAAAACATAGGAAAAGGTTTTGAGAAGAGGGGTGAGGAGTGGGTGTGGCTCTTCTTGTGACGGTTTGGAAGGGACATCAAGTTGGCTTAAAATGAATGGTTTGTGAGCTTTATACTCATGCAATTCTGATTTTATGAGAGTGGTAAGGTAAGTAGGGGGTGTGGATTTGGGGTGATCGTTTTTGAGGTTTAGGGGGGTAAGAAGTATTTTCTGTCCATCCTTAGTGAAGGAATATGTGTTTTTATACCCATCATGCATCACACGCCTATCAAATAACCAAGGTCTACCAAGTAAAATATGACATGCATTCATAGGTATAACATCACACCACAATTCTTCTTCATAAGTTTTACCAATGCTAAATGATAACAAGACTTGTTGTGTTACTTGAATCCCTTTACCATGATTTAGCCATTGAATCACATAAGGTTTAGGGTGAGGAACGGTTTTAAGTTTCAGCTTGTCTATCATTACTTGTGAAGCTACATTGGTACAACTACCTCCATCAATAATCAATGTACATACCTTTCCACCAATGGTGCAACGAGTGTGAAAGATTGACTCACGTTGCAAACTTCCTTCTTTGCCAACCATATTGCTTAGTGTGCGTCGAACCACCAAGCATTCTCCTTCGTCTGGTCCAAGACACGCATACTCATCATTCTCCTCAAGGTTGCTGTCCACTTCATTTTCTAATTCATCCTCCTCTTCATGCTCAATCAAAGTGACAATCCTTTTATTTGGACAATCACTAGCCAAATGTCCAAGGCCTTGACACCGAAAACATCTTCTTGGGGCTGGTTTTGGGTTGGAATTTTGGGTGTTTTGTGAAGGTGGTTTAGAAGTAGGCTGATTGGACGTTGGGTTTAAAGGTGGGAAATTGGATGTTTGCTTTTTTTTGGGGAAATGAGGTTTGAGATGCAAAACGTGATGATTCACTTTTGCCTCTTGCTTTTTGTTGCTGCTCAATCTTATGTGCTAAGATAATGAGCTCTTCAAGGGTAGAGTAAGGATGTAGTTCGGCCACATTGGCTATTTTTGGGTCAAGCCCTCCCAAAAAGCGCACCAATGTTTGAGGTTCATCTTCCTCTACTCCACATTTCATGACAAACCCTTCAAACTCCCTAGCATATTCTTCTACTGATTTTGTACCTTGTTCGAGGTTGTGGAACTTGGAAAAGTTTTCTTGCACATAGTATGTGGGAAGAAACTTTTGTTTCAGCAACTTCTTCATCTTGATCCACGATCTCACTTTCTCTTTGTCTTGCCTTTCCCTTTTGGCACACACGCTAGCCCACCAAGTTGAGGCATATTTTCTCAACTTCAAGGCTACAATTTTCACCTTCTTTTCTTCCGGTGTTTGCTTGTAATCAAACACTCTCTCCACCGTTCTAAGCCATTCTACAAACTCATCAGCATCGAGTTTGCCATCATACTCCGGAATGTCAGCCTTAATGTCATTGTTAGGCCGTGACCTTTCTCTTTCATGATAAGGTCTATCATTTTGATTGAAATTAGATTCACTCACTTCTTCATCACTATGATTGGGTAAACCCTCTTTTTGATGGCGCAACTTAATAGAAAGGTCTCTTAACTGACCTTGCAAATATTGCATTCGTTGCTCCATATCTTCTTTCTCTTGTGCAACCTTATTGACATATTCTTGCCAATTAGGGGGTGGGATGTCGGCCATGGTTTGTGTTTGGGTATGTGTTTGGGGTATTGTGTTTGGGTATTTGTTTGCTAGACCCCCCTCCTTCTAGCGCCAAATGTTGTATATTTGGAGTAACACTCGAAATACACAAGGGATAAACCAAGGGATAGATAAGGCTAAAGAACCAAAGGCTTCTTAGATAAAGTCACACCACTAAGAAACGTTTTGGATTCCTAAGATCACAAGCCAACTAGTAGCCTAAACTAGCTAACTAAGCAAAGGAAACGAAATTCCAAATCCAAGAATTTCAGGTTTTTGTTTCTAATCCAAGAAACGAATGTAAGACAAGTCTTTTTTGTTTGCAATAATCTGATTTTTTCATTCACATTTGCTTGCTATTTATAGTGAGCAAACATCTTAAGTACAAGCTGAATTAAGTGGCTTTTAGCTCACTTGTTACACGTCCAAACTAAGTACATATCAGTTTTTGTAGCCTAGATACATTAATAAAAGAAGCCTTACTTAACTAGATACATCAAGAGCAAATGACGGTTTGTAACCTCCAAATTATGAGTGAAATAAAATCAGAAACAAGAGAGTATAACCCCCCCTTGATTCACGCCAATCAAAGCAGCAACTTGGAGTTGTAACGGCTCCCCTTTTCACGCCCAAATTCAAACAGCAAGTGAAGTGTAACTCCCCCTTGTTTCAAGCCTTGAATCAAGCTTGAATGTATGTAGACAAGGATGTACTTGGACGCCTCTTGAATGTACCCATTGCTGGCTGAAATAAACGGCCACTTGAAGGCTCATTTTAAAGCTTGTAACTCCTCATTGAAGCTGATTGTAACACCCAAGTTAAAGCCTTAAAATACCTCCAAATTAGTTTCGGATTTTATGCCTTCTTCACAAGCTTAAACGGCTGCTTTTGTGATGCATCTTGATCTTGTACTTGATGTGTGAATATTTTCGAACTATAATCAGCTAAAAATAACTAAGAAAAATATAACTAATTTGCAAACTTAAAATAAGACTAAAGTTTACAATTTATTCAAAGCATAAAAAGAACTAGAACAAACTAGTTAATAAGAACAACAAGAAATTCAAGGGGTTGAATATCTTGCTGCCCAAGGATAGAATGCATAGCACCAAAACATGATGCTACATCTTGAACCATCGAAATGTCCATAACCAAGTTGTTAGGCTTGGCTACAACATTCCCCCCTTCTTGAAAAGAGTTTGCCCTCAAACTCGGCAACTCTTCAAACTCATCATAGTAAAGCATCTCTTCCCATTGCTTGGGACGTTTAGTAGCCAAAGACCGCAGCAAGGATCCCAAAGTTCTATTAGTCACTTCGGTTGGACCATCCGTTTGAGGATGACTTGAAGTGCTAAAGTTCAATTTCGTGCCCATCTTCCTCCATAATGTAAGCCAAAAATGACTTAGAAATTTTGGATCACGATCACTCACCATGGATTTAGGTACACCATGTAAACGAACAATCTCATTGAAAAACAAGTTAGCAACAGGAGTAGCATCATAAGTTGCATAGGCTGGTTTGTTTGGGAGCATTGAACCGGGAACAAGATCAATTTTGTGTTGTGTGTCACGTTTTGGGGGTAAGCCAAGGGGAATGTCTTCGGGGAAAACATAGGAAAAGGTTTTGAGAAGAGGGGTGAGGAGTGGGTGTGGCTCTTCTTGTGACGGTTTGGAAGGGACATCAAGTTGGCTTAAAATGAATGGTTTGTGAGCTTTATACTCATGCAATTCTGATTTTATGAGAGTGGTAAGGTAAGTAGGGGGTGTGGATTTGGGGTGATCGTTTTTGAGGTTTAGGGGGGTAAGAAGTATTTTCTGTCCATCCTTAGTGAAGGAATATGTGTTTTTATACCCATCATGCATCACACGCCTATCAAATAACCAAGGTCTACCAAGTAAAATATGACATGCATTCATAGGTATAACATCACACCACAATTCTTCTTCATAAGTTTTACCAATGCTAAATGATAACAAGACTTGTTGTGTTACTTGAATCCCTTTACCATGATTTAGCCATTGAATCACATAAGGTTTAGGGTGAGGAACGGTTTTAAGTTTCAGCTTGTCTATCATTACTTGTGAAGCTACATTGGTACAACTACCTCCATCAATAATCAATGTACATACCTTTCCACCAATGGTGCAACGAGTGTGAAAGATTGACTCACGTTGCAAACTTCCTTCTTTGCCAACCATATTGCTTAGTGTGCGTCGAACCACCAAGCATTCTCCTTCGTCTGGTCCAAGACACGCATACTCATCATTCTCCTCAAGGTTGCTGTCCACTTCATTTTCTAATTCATCCTCCTCTTCATGCTCAATCAAAGTGACAATCCTTTTATTTGGACAATCACTAGCCAAATGTCCAAGGCCTTGACACCGAAAACATCTTCTTGGGGCTGGTTTTGGGTTGGAATTTTGGGTGTTTTGTGAAGGTGGTTTAGAAGTAGGCTGATTGGACGTTGGGTTTAAAGGTGGGAAATTGGATGTTTGCTTTTTTTGGGGAAATGAGGTTTGAGATGCAAAACGTGATGATTCACTTTTGCCTCTTGCTTTTTGTTGCTGCTCAATCTTATGTGCTAAGATAATGAGCTCTTCAAGGGTAGAGTAAGGATGTAGTTCGGCCACATTGGCTATTTTTGGGTCAAGCCCTCCCAAAAAGCGCACCAATGTTTGAGGTTCATCTTCCTCTACTCCACATTTCATGACAAACCCTTCAAACTCCCTAGCATATTCTTCTACTGATTTTGTACCTTGTTCGAGGTTGTGGAACTTGGAAAAGTTTTCTTGCACATAGTATGTGGGAAGAAACTTTTGTTTCAGCAACTTCTTCATCTTGATCCACGATCTCACTTTCTCTTTGTCTTGCCTTTCCCTTTTGGCACACACGCTAGCCCACCAAGTTGAGGCATATTTTCTCAACTTCAAGGCTACAATTTTCACCTTCTTTTCTTCCGGTGTTTGCTTGTAATCAAACACTCTCTCCACCGTTCTAAGCCATTCTACAAACTCATCAGCATCGAGTTTGCCATCATACTCCGGAATGTCAGCCTTAATGTCATTGTTAGGCCGTGACCTTTCTCTTTCATGATAAGGTCTATCATTGTGATTGAAATTAGATTCACTCACTTCTTCATCACTATGATTGGGTAAACCCTCTTTTTGATGGCGCAACTTAATAGAAAGGTCTCTTAACTGACCTTGCAAATATTGCATTCGTTGCTCCATATCTTCTTTCTCTTGTGCAACCTTATTGACATATTCTTGCCAATTAGGGGGTGGGATGTCGGCCATGGTTTGTGTTTGGGTATGTGTTTGGGGTATTGTGTTTGGGTATTTGTTTGCTAGACCCCCCTCCTTCTAGCGCCAAATGTTGTATATTTGGAGTAACACTCGAAATACACAAGGGATAAACCAAGGGATAGATAAGGCTAAAGAACCAAAGGCTTCTTAGATAAAGTCACACCACTAAGAAACGTTTTGGATTCCTAAGATCACAAGCCAACTAGTAGCCTAAACTAGCTAACTAAGCAAAGGAAACGAAATTCCAAATCCAAGAATTTCAGGTTTTTGTTTCTAATCCAAGAAACGAATGTAAGACAAGTCTTTTTTGTTTGCAATAATCTGATTTTTTCATTCACATTTGCTTGCTATTTATAGTGAGCAAACATCTTAAGTACAAGCTGAATTAAGTGGCTTTTAGCTCACTTGTTACACGTCCAAACTAAGTACATATCAGTTTTTGTAGCCTAGATACATTAATAAAAGAAGCCTTACTTAACTAGATACATCAAGAGCAAATGACGGTTTGTAACCTCCAAATTATGAGTGAAATAAAATCAGAAACAAGAGAGTATAACCCCCCCTTGATTCACGCCAATCAAAGCAGCAACTTGGAGTTGTAACGGCTCCCCTTTTCACGCCCAAATTCAAACAGCAAGTGAAGTGTAACTCCCCCTTGTTTCAAGCCTTGAATCAAGCTTGAATGTATGTAGACAAGGATGTACTTGGACGCCTCTTGAATGTACCCATTGCTGGCTGAAATAAACGGCCACTTGAAGGCTCATTTTAAAGCTTGTAACTCCTCATTGAAGCTGATTGTAACACCCAAGTTAAAGCCTTAAAATACCTCCAAATTAGTTTCGGATTTTATGCCTTCTTCACAAGCTTAAACGGCTGCTTTTGTGATGCATCTTGATCTTGTACTTGATGTGTGAATATTTTCGAACTATAATCAGCTAAAAATAACTAAGAAAAATATAACTAATATGCAAACTTAAAATAAGACTAAAGTTTACAATTTATTCAAAGCATAAAAAGAACTAGAACAAACTAGTTAATAAGAACAACAAGAAATTCAAGGGGTTGAATATCTTGCTGCCCAAGGATAGAATGCATAGCACCAAAACATGATGCTACATCTTGAACCATCGAAATGTCCATAACCAAGTTGTTAGGCTTGGCTACAACATTCAACAAAGCTAATTGAATCAAATGAAAGTCAAACACATTCAAACAAAGCTAATTGAATCAAATGAAAGTCAAGCACATTCAAACCAAGCTATTCGAATCAAATGAGAGTCAAATAAATTCAAACAAAGCTAAATAAATCAAATGAAAGTAAAATACATTCTACAAAGCTAATTGAATCAAATGAAAGTCAAACACATTCAAACAAAGCCTTTTAAATCAAATGAAAGTCAAACACATTCAAACAAAGCTAATTAAATCAAATAAAAATCTAATACATTCTACAAAGCTAATTGAATTAAATTAAAGTCAAACACATTCAAACAAAGCTAATTGAATCAAATGAAAGTCAAACACATTCAAACAAAGATTTCGAATCAAATGAAAGTCAAATACATTCTACAAAGCTAATTGAATAAAATGAAAGTCAAACACAATAAAATAAAGCTATTTGAATCAAATGAAAGTCAAATACATTCTACAAAGCTAATTGAATCAAATGAAATTCAAACACATTCAAACAAAGCTATTTGAATCAAATGAGAGTCAAATAAATTCAAACAAAGCTAATTAAATCAAATAAAAGTAAAATACATTTTACAAAGCTAATTGAATCAAATGAAAGTCAAACACATTCTAACAAAGCCTTTTAAATCAAATGAAAGTCAAACACATTCAAAAAAAGCTTTTTAATTTAAATGAAAGTCAAACACATTCAAACAAAGCTATATAAATCAAATGAAAGTGAAATGCATTCTACAAAGCAAATTGAATTAAATGAAATTCAAACACATTCAAACAAAGCTATTTAAATCAAATGACAGTCAAATACATTCTACAAAGCTAATTGAATCAATTGAAAGTCAAACACATTCAAACAAAGCTATTTGAATTAAATGAAAGTCAAATACATTCTACAAAGTTAATTGAATCAAATGAAAGTCAATCACATTCAAACAAAGCTAATTGAATCAATTGAAAGTCAAACACATTCAAACAAATCTATTTGAATTAAATGAAAGTCAAATACATTCTACAAAGCTAATTGAATCAAATGAAAGTCAAACACATTCAAACAAAGCTAATTGAAGAAAATGAAAGTCAAATACATTCTACAAAGCAAATTGAAACAAATGAAAGTCAAACACAGTCAAACAAAGTCATTTGAGTCAAATGAAAGTCAAATACATTCTACAAAGCTAATTGAATCAAATTAAAGTCAAACACATTCAAACAAAGCTATTTGAAGAAAATGAAAGTCAAATACATTCTACAAAGCAAATTGAAACAAATGAAAGTCAAACACATTCAAACAAAGCTATTTGAATCAATTGAAAGTCAAAGATATTCTACAAAGCTGATGGAATCAAATGAAAGTCAAACACATTCAAACAAAGCTATTTGAATCAAATGAAAGTCAAATACGTTCTACAAAGCTAATTGTATCAAATGAAAGTCAAACACAATCAAATAAAGCTATTTGAGTCAAATGAAAGTCAAACACATTCAAACAAAGTTGTTTAAATTAAATGAAAGTGAAATGTATTCTACAAAGCTAATTGAATCAAATGAAAGTCAAACACATTCAAACAAAGCTAATTGAATCAAATGAAAGTCAAATACATTCGACAAAGCTAATTGAATCAAATGAAAGTCAAACACATTCAAACAAAGCTATTTGAATAAAATGAAAGTCAAACACATTCAAACAAAGCTATTTGAATCAAATGAGAGTCAAATACATTCAAACAAAGCTAATTAAATCAAATAAAAGTCTAATACATTCTACAACGCTAATTGAATTAAATTAAAGTCAAACACATTCAAACAAAGCTAATTCAATCAAATGAAAGTCAAACACATTCAAACAAATATTTCGAATCAAATGAAAGTCAAATACATTCTACAAAGCTAATTGAATCAAATGAAAGTCACACACATTCAAATAAAGCTATTTGAATCAAATGAAAGTCAAATACATTCTAAAAAGCTAATTGAATCAAATGAAAGTCAAACACATTCAAACAAAGCTATTTGAATCAAATGAAAGTCAAATACATTCAACAAAGCAATTTGAATAAAATGAAAGTCAAACACAATCAAACAAAGCTATTTGAATCAAATGAGAGTCAAATACATTCAAACAAAGCTAATTAAATCAAATAAAAGTCTAATACATTCTACAAAGCTAATTGAATTAAATTAAATTCAAACACATTTAAACAAAGCTAATTGAATTAAATGAAAGTCAAACACATTCAAACAAAGATTTCGAATCAAATGAAAATCAAATACATTCTACAAAGCTAATTGAATCAAATGAAAGTCAAACACATTCAAATAAAGCTATTTGAATCAAATGAAAGTCAAATACATTCTACAAAGCTAATTGAATAAAATGAAATTCAAACACATTCAAACAGAGCTATTTGAATCAAATGAGAGTCAAACACATTCAAACAAAGCTATTTGAATCAAATGAGAGTCAAATAAATTCAAACAAAGCTAAATAAATCAAATGAAAGTAAAATACATTCTACAAAGCTAATTGAATCAAATGAAAGTCAAACACATTCAAACAAAGCCTTTTAAATCAAATGAAAGTCAAACACATTCAAAAAGAGCTTTTTAATTTAAATGAAAGTCAAATACATTCAAACAAAGCTATATAAATTAAATGAAAGTAAAAATGCGTTCTACAAAGCTAATTGAATTAAATGAAATTCAAACATATTCAAATAAAGCTATTTGAATCAAATGACACTCAAATACATTCTACAAATGAAAATCAAATACATTCTACAAAGCTAATTGAAACAAATGAAAGTCAGACACATTCAAACAAAGCTATTTAAATTAGATCAAAGTCAAATACATTCTACAAAGCTAATTGAATCAAATGAAAGTCAAACACATTCAAACAAAGCTATTTGAATCAAATGAAAGTCAAATACATTCAACAAAGCTAATTGAATAAAATGAAAGTCAAACACATTCAAAAAAAGCTAATTGAATCAGATGAAAGTCAAGCACATTCAAACAAAGCTATTTTAATCAAATGAAAGTTAAATACATTCTACAAAGCTAATTGAATCAAATGAAAGTCAAACACATTCAAACAAAGCTATTTGAATAAAATGAAAGTTAAACACATTCAAACAAAGCTATTTGATTCAAATGAAAGTCAAATACATTCTACAAAGCTAATTGAATCAAATGAAAGTCAAACACATTCAAACAAAGCTATTTGAATCAATTGAAAGTCAAATACATTCTAAAAAGCTGATGGAATCAAATGAAAGTCAAACACATTCAAACAAAGCTATTTGAATCAAATGAAAGTCAAATACGTTCTACAAAGCTAATTGAATCAAATAAAAGTGAAACACATTCAAACAAAGCTATTTGAATCAAATGAGGGTCAAATACATTCAAACAAAGCTAATTAAATCAAATAAAAGTCTAATACATTCTACAACGCTAATTGAATTAAATTAAAGTCAAACACATTCAAACAAAGCTAATTCAATCAAATGAAAGTCAAACACATTCAAACAAAGATTTCGAATCAAATGAAAGTCAAATACATTCTACAAAGCTAATTGAATCAAATGAAAGTCACACACATTCAAATAAAGCTATTTGAATCAAATGAAAGTCAAATACATTCTAAAAAGCTAATTGAATCAAATGAAAGTCAAACACATTCAAACAAAGCTATTTGAATCAAATGAAAGTCAAATACATTCAACAAAGCAATTTGAATAAAATGAAAGTCAAACACAATCAAACAAAGCTATTTGAATCAAATGAGAGTCAAATACATTCAAACAAAGCTAATTAAATCAAATAAAAGTCTAATACATTCTACAAAGCTAATTGAATTAAATTAAATTCAAACACATTTAAACAAAGCTAATTGAATTAAATGAAAGTCAAACACATTCAAACAAAGATTTCGAATCAAATGAAAATCAAATACATTCTACAAAGCTAATTGAATCAAATGAAAGTCAAACACATTCAAATAAAGATATTTGAATCAAATGAAAGTCAAATACATTCTACAAAGCTAATTGAATCAAATGAAAGTCAAACACATTCAAACAAAGCTATTTGAATCAAATGAGAGTCAAATAAATTCAAACAAAGCTAAATAAATCAAATGAAAGTAAAATACATTCTACAAAGCTAATTGAATCAAATGAAAGTCAAACACATTCAAACAAAGCCTTTTAAATCAAATGAAAGTCAAACACATTCAAAAAGAGCTTTTTAATTTAAATGAAAGTCAAATACATTCAAACAAAGCTATATAAATTAAATGAAAGTAAAAATGCGTTCTACAAAGCTAATTGAATTAAATGAAATTCAAACATATTCAAATAAAGCTATTTGAATCTAATGACACTCAAATACATTCTACAAATGAAAATCAAATACATTCTACAAAGCTAATTGAAACAAATGAAAGTCAGACACATTCAAACAAAGCTATTTAAATTAGATCAAAGTCAAATACATTCTACAAAGCTAATTGAATCAAATGAAAGTCAAACACATTCAAACAAAGCTATTTGAATCAAATGAAAGTCAAATACATTCAACAAAGCTAATTGAATCAAATGAAAGTCAAACACATTCAAAAAAAGCTAATTGCATCAGATGAAAGTCAAGCACATTCAAACAAAGCTATTTTAATCAAATGAAAGTTAAATACATTCTACAAAGCTAATTGAATCAAATGAAAGTCAAACACATTCAAACAAAGCTATTTGAATAAAATGAAAGTTAAACACATTCAAACAAAGCTATTTGATTCAAATGAAAGTCAAATACATTCTACAAAGCTAATTGAATCAAATGAAAGTCAAACACATTCAAACAAAGCTATTTGAATCAATTGAAAGTCAAATACATTCTAAAAAGCTGATGGAATCAAATGAAAGTCAAACACATTCAAATAAAGCTATTTGAATCAAATGAAAGTCAAATACGTTCTACAAAGCTAATTGAATCAAATAAAAGTGAAACACATTCAAACAAAGCTATTTGAATCAAATGAGAGTCAAATACATTCAAACAAAGCTAATTAAATCAAATAAAAGTCAAATACATTCTACAAAGCTAATTGAATCAAATGAAAGTCAAATACATTCTACAAAGCTAATTAAATCAAATGAAAGTCAAACACATTCAAACAAAGCTAATTGAATCAAATGAAAGTCAAATACATTCAACAAAGCTAATTGAATCAAATGAAAGTCAAACACATTCAAACAAAGCTATATAAATCAAATGAAAGTGAAATGCATTCTACAAAGCAAATTGAATTAAATGAAATTCAAACACATTCAAACAAAGCTATTTGAATCAAATGACAGTCAAATACGTTCTACAAAGCTAATTGAATCAATTTAAAGTCAAACACATTCAAACAAAGCTATTTGAATCAAATGAAAGTCAAATACGTTCTACAAAGCTAATAGAATCAAATAAAACTGAAACACATTCAAACAAAGCTATTTGAATCAAATGAGAGTCAAATACATTCAAACAAAGCTAATTGAATCAAATGAGAGTCAAATACATTCTACAAAGCTAATTGAATCAAATGAAAGTCAAATACATTCTACAAAGCTAATTGAATCAAATGAAAGTCAAACACATTCAAACAAAGCTAATTGAATCAAATGAAAGTCAAATACATTCTACAAAGCTAATTGAATCAAATGAAAGTCAAACACATTCAAACAAAGCTAATTGAATAAAATGAAAGTCAAACACATTCAAATAAAGTTATTTAAAGTAAATCAAAGTGAAATGCATTATACAAAGCTAATTGAATCAAATGAAAGTCAAACACATTCAAACAAAGCTATTTGAAGAAAATGAAAGTTAAATACATTCTTCAAAGCAAATTGAAACAAATGAAAGTCAAACACAGTCAAACAAAGTTATTTGACTCAAATGAAAGTCAAATACATTCTACAAAGCTAATTGAATCAAATGAAAGTCAAACACATTCAAACAAAGCTATTTGAATCAAATGAAAGTCAAATACATTCTACAAAGCTAATTGAATCAAATGAAAGTCAAACACATTCAAACAAAGCTATTTGAATCAAATGAAAGTCAAATACATTCTAAAAAGCTGATGGAATCAAATGAAAGTCAAACACGTTCAAACAAAGCTATTTGAATCAAATGAAAGTCAAATACGTTCTACAAAGCTAATTGAATCAAATAAAAGTGAAACACATTCAAACAAAGCTATTTGAATCAAATGAGAGTCAAATACATTCAAACAAAGCTAATTAAATCAAATAAAAGTCAAATACATTCTACAAAGCTAATTGAATCAAATGAAAGTCAAATACATTCTACAAAGCTAATTAAATCAAATGAAAGTCAAACACATTCAAACAAAGCTAATTGAATCAAATGAAAGTCAAATACATTCAACAAAGCTAATTGAATCAAATGAAAGTCAAACACATTCAAACAAAGCTATATAAATCAAATGAAAGTGAAATGCATTCTACAAAGCAAATTGAATTAAATGAAATTCAAACACATTCAAACAAAGCTATTTGAATCAAATGAAAGTCAAATACGTTCTACAAAGCTAATAGAATCAAATAAAAGTGAAACACATTCAAACAAAGCTATTTGAATCAAATGAGAGTCAAATACATTCAAACAAAGCTAATTAAATCAAATAAAAGTCAAATACTTTCTACAAAGCTAATTGAATCAAATGAAATTCAAATACATTCTACAAAGCTAATTGAATCAAATAAAAGTCAAACACATTCAAACAAAGCTAATTGAATCAAATAAAAGTCAAATACATTCAACAAAGCAAATTGAATCAAATGAAAGTCAAACACATTCAAACAAAGCTAATTGAATCAAATGAAAGTCAAGCACATTCAAACAAAGCTATTCGAATCAAATGAGAGTCAAATACATTTAAATAAAGCTAATTAAATCAAAAAAAAGTCTAATACATTCTTCAAAGCTAATTGAATTAAATTAAAGTCAAACACATTCAAACAAAGCTAATTGAATCAAATGAAAGTCAAACACATACAAACAAAGATTTCGAATCAAATGAAAGTCAAATACATTCTACAAAGCTAATTGAATCAAATGAAAGTCAAACACATTCAAATAAAGCTATTTGAATCAAATGAAAGTCAAATACATTCTACAAAGCTAATTGAATAAAATGAAATTCAAACACATTCAAACAGAGCTATTTGAATCAAATGAGAGTCAAATAAATTCAAACAAAGCTAATTAAATCAAATAAAAGTAAAATACATTTTACAAAGATAATTGAATCAAATGAAAGTCAAACACATTCAAACAAAGCCTTTTAAATCAAATGAAAGTCAAACACATTCAAAAAAAAGCTTTTTAATTTAAATGAAAGTCAAACACATTCAAACAAAGCTATATAAATCAAATGAAAGTGAAATGCATTCTACAAAGCAAATTGAATTAAATGAAATTCAAACACATTCAAACAAAGCTATTTGAATCAAATGACAGTCAAATACATTCTACAAAGCTAATTGAATCAATTGAAAGTCAAACACATTCAAACAAAGCTATTTGAATTAAATGAAAGTCAAATACATTCTACAAAGCTAATTGAATCAAATGAAAGTCAAACACATTCAAACAAAGCTAATTGAATCAATTGAAAGTCAAACACATTCAAACAAATCTATTTGAATTAAATGAAAGTCAAATACATTCTACAAAGCTAATTGAATCAAATGAAAGTCAAACACATTCAAACAAAGCTAATTGAATCAAATGAAAGTCAAACACATTCAAACAAAGTTATTTAAAGTAAATCAAAGTGAAATGTGTTGTATATTTGGAGTAACACTCGAAATACACAAGGGATAAACCAAGGGATAGATAAGGCTAAAGAACCAAAGGCTTCTTAGATACAGTCACACCACTAAGAAACGTTTTGGATTCCTAAGTTCACAAGCCAACTAGTAGCCTAAACTAGCTAACTAAGCAAAGGAAACGAAATTCCAAATCCAAGAATTTCAGGTTTTTGTTTCTAATCCAAGAAACGAATGTAAGACAAGTTTTTTTTGTTCGAAATAATCTGCTTTTTTTTCATTCACATTTGCTTGCTATTTATAGTAAACAAGCATCCTTAAGTACAAGCTAACTTAAGTGGCTGTTCAGCTCACTTGTTACACGCCTAAACTAAAGCTAAGTACATTTCAGCTTTTGTTGTCTAGATACATTAATAAAAGAAGCCTTACTTAACTAGATACATCAAAGAGAAAATGGTGGTTTGTAACCTCCAAATAAAATCAGAAATAAGAGAGTATAACTCCCCCTTGATTCACGCCCAACAAAGCAGCAACTTGGAGGTGTAACAGCTCCCCTTTTCACGCCCAATTCAAGCAGCAAGTGAAGTGTAACTCCTCCTTGTTTCAAGCCTTGAATTAAGCTTGAATGTATGTGGTCAAGGATGTACTTGGACGCCTCTTGAATGTACCAGTTGCTGGCTGAAGTAAACGGCCACTTGAAGACTCAATTGAAAGCTTGTAACTCCTTATTGATGCTGATTGTAACACCCAAGTTAAAGCCTTGAAATTCCTTTGAAAAGAATTTCGGATTCCATGCTTCGTTCACATGCCTTCTTGATGTATCTTGCACTTGTACTTTGTGTGAATATTTTCGAACTATAATCAGCTAAAAATAACTAAGAAAAATATAACTAATTTGCAAACTTAAAATGACTAAAGTTTACAATTTATTCAAAGCATAAAAAGAACTAGAATAAACTAGTTAATAAGAACAACAAGAAATTCAAGGGGTTGAATATCTTGCTGCCCAAGGATAGAATGCATAGCACCAAAACATGATGCTACATCTTGAACCATCGAAATGTCCATAACCAAGTTGTTAGGCTTGGCTACAACATTCCCCCCTTCTTGAAAAGAGTTTGCCCTCAAACTCGGCAACTCTTCAAACTCATCATAGTAAAGCATCTCTTCCCATTGCTTGGGACGTTTAGTAGCCAAAGACCGCAGCAAGGATCCCAAAGTTCTATTAGTCACTTCGGTTTGACCATCTGTTTGAGGATGACTTGAAGTGCTAAAGTTCAATTTCGTGCCCATCTTCCTCCATAATGTAAGCCAAAAATGACTTAGAAATTTTGGATCACGATCACTCACCATGGATTTAGGTACACCATGTAAACGAACAATCTCATTGAAAAACAAGTTAGCAACATGAGTAGCATCATAAGTTGTATGACAAGCAATAAAATGGGCCATTTTAGAAAATCGGTCCACAACAACCATTATAGAATCTTTCTTTCGTTGGGTGATAGGAAGTCCCACAACGAAATCAAGACTAATATCTTCCCATGGTGCTTGTGGAATAGGTAAGGGCAAAAGATAGCCTTGAGGTAGACTATGACTCTTGGCCTTTTGACATATCACGCATCTTTTCACAATGAACTCCACATCACGGACCAACCTAGGCCAATGAAAGTATTCTTGGATAAGAAGAGTAGTCTTCTCTATGCCAAAGTGTCCCGCCATTCCTCCTTCATGAAACTCTTTGATAAGAGATTCTCTTAGGCTTGATCTTGGAATGCACAACCTGTTTCCTTTGAACAAATAGCCATCTAAAATGTAATAATCTTTGTAAGCATGATTAGAACATTTTAAAAACAAATCACCAAAGTCATGATCATTGTGGTAACTTGCTTTTACATCATCAACACTAATCACCCTTGCTTTGAAAGAATTCAAGAGTGTATATCTCCTTGAAAGCGCATCAGCTCCTTTGTTCATGGCGCCTCTCCTATGCTTGATCACGAAATGAAAAGCTTGCAAATACTCCACCCATTTGGCATGGCGAGGTTGGAGTTTTTGTTGGCTTTGAAGATATTTGAGGGCTTCATGATCCGAATGAAGGATGAACTCCTTGGAAATGAGGTAATGTCTCCAATGGTCCAAAGCACGAACAAGAGCAAAGAACTCCTTATCATAGGTGCTATACTTCCGTTGTGCTTCATTGAGTTTTTCACTAAAGTAGGCAAGGGGACGCCCAACTTGTGATAAGACAGCACCAATACCAACTCCACTAGCATCGCACTCAACTTCAAAAACTTCATCAAAGTTAGGCAAAGCAAGAATAGGTGCACTAGTAAGTTGATGTTTTACCTCATCAAAGGCCTTTTGAGCCTTATCATTCCAAACTAACTTCTGATTTTTAGTTAGTTCCGTGATAGGTGCCATGAGAGTGCTAAAGTTCCGTACAAATCTTCTATAGAAAGAAGCAAGTCCATGAAAGCTTCGAACTTGTTGGACGGTTTGTGGTGTAGGCCACTCACGAATTGCAGCAACTTTCTTTTCATCAACTTCAATGCCTTGTGATGAAACTTTAAAGCCAAGAAAAATAACTTGGGAAGTGAAGAAATGACACTTCTCTAAGTTACCATACAACTTTTCACGTTCAAGGGCTTCAAAAACCTGTTGCAAATGCATAGAATGCTCTTCTTCCTCCCTACTATACACCAAGATATCATCAAAATAAACTACAACAAATTTACCCATGAAAGGTTGCATAACCTGATTCATAAGGCGCATAAATGTGGATGGTGCATTAGACAAACCAAATGGCATCACAAGCCATTCATAGAGGCCCTCCTTTGTCTTGAAAGCGGTTTTCCATTCATCTCCTTCGAAAATTCGAATTTGATGATAGCCACTTCTCAAATCAATTTTAGAGAACACTTTAGAACCATGCAAATCATCAAATAAATCATTCAACCTTGGAATAGGAAACCGGTACTTGATAGTGATTTTATTGATTGACCTACTATCAACACACATTCTCCATTCTCCATTCTTCTTAAGCACAATCAAAGTAGGACAAGCACATGGACTAAGAGACTTACGAATAAGACCCTTGGATAGTAATTCTTCCACTTGCCGCTTAATCTCTTCGGTTTCTTTTGGAGTGGTTCTATAGGCCGGTTTGTTTGGGAGCATTGATCCGGGAACAAGATCAATTTTGTGTTGTATGTCACGTTTTGGGGTAAGCCATGGGGAATGTCTTCGGGGAAAACATGGGAAAAGGTTTTGAGAAGAGGGGTGAGGAGTGGGTGTGGCTCTTCTTGTGACGGTTTGGAAGGGACATCAAGTTGGCTTAAAATGAATGGTTTGTGAGCTTTATACTCATGCAATTCTGATTTTATGAGAGTGGTAAGGTAAGTAGGGGGTGTGGATATGGGGTGATCGTTTTTGAGGTTTAGGGGGGTAAGAAGTATTTTCCGTCCATCCTTAGTGAAGGAATATGTGTTTTTATACCCATCATGCATCACACGCCTATCAAATAACCAAGGTCTACCAAGTAAAATATGACATGCATCCATAGGTATAACATCACACCACAATTCTTCTTCATAAGTTTTACCAATGCTAAATGATAACAAGACTTGTTGTGTTACTTGAATCCCTTTACCATGATTTAGCCATTGAATCACATAAGGTTTAGGGTGAGGAACGGTTTTAAGTTTCAGTTTGTCTATCATTACTTGTGAAGCTACATTGGTACAACTACCTCCATCAATAATCATTGTACATACCTTTCCACCAATGGTGCAACGAGTGTGAAAGATTGACTCACGTTGCAAACTTCCTTCCTTACCAACCATATTGCTAAGTGTGCGTCGAACCACCAAGCATTCTTGAAAATATTGCATTTGTTGCTCCATATCTTCTTTCTCTTGTGCAACCTTATTGACATATTCTTGCCAATTAGGGGGTGGGATGTCGGCCATGGTTTGTGTTTGGGTATGTGTTTGGGGTATTGTGTTTGGGTATTTGTTTGCTAGACCCCCTCCTTCTAGCGCCAAATGTTGTATATTTGGAGTAACACTCGAAATACACAAGGGATAAACCAAGGGATAGATAAGGCTAAAGAACCAAAGGCTTCTTAGATACAGTCACACCACTAAGAAACGTTTTGGATTCCTAAGTTCACAAGCCAACTAGTAGCCTAAACTAGCTAACTAAGCAAAGGAAACGAAATTCCAAATCCAAGAATTTCAGGTTTTTGTTTCTAATCCAAGAAACGAATGTAAGACAAGTTTTTTTTGTTCGAAATAATCTGCTTTTTTTCATTCACATTTGCTTGCTATTTATAGTAAACAAGCATCCTTAAGTACAAGCTAACTTAAGTGGCTGTTCAGCTCACTTGTTACACGCCTAAACTAAAGCTAAGTACATTTCAGCTTTTGTTGTCTAGATACATTAATAAAAGAAGCCTTACTTAACTAGATACATCAAAGAGAAAATGGTGGTTTGTAACCTCCAAATAAAATCAGAAATAAGAGAGTATAACTCCCCCTTGATTCACGCCCAACAAAGCAGCAACTTGGAGGTGTAACAGCTCCCCTTTTCACGCCCAATTCAAGCAGCAAGTGAAGTGTAACTCCTCCTTGTTTCAAGCCTTGAATTAAGCTTGAATGTATGTGGTCAAGGATGTACTTGGACGCCTCTTGAATGTACCAGTTGCTGGCTGAAGTAAACGGCCACTTGAAGACTCAATTGAAAGCTTGTAACTCCTTATTGATGCTGATTGTAACACCCAAGTTAAAGCCTTGAAATTCCTTTGAAAAGAATTTCGGATTCCATGCTTCGTTCACATGCCTTCTTGATGTATCTTGCACTTGTACTTTGTGTGAATATTTTCGAACTATAATCAGCTAAAAATAACTAAGAAAAATATAACTAATTTGCAAACTTAAAATGACTAAAGTTTACAATTTATTCAAAGCATAAAAAGAACTAGAATAAACTAGTTAATAAGAACAACAAGAAATTCAAGGGGTTGAATATCTTGCTGCCCAAGGATAGAATGCATAGCACCAAAACATGATGCTACATCTTGAACCATCGAAATGTCCATAACCAAGTTGTTAGGCTTGGCTACAACAAAATGCATTATACAAAGCTAATTGAATCAAATGAAAGTCAAACACATTCAAACAAAGCTATTTGAAGAAAATGAAAGTCAAATACATTCTACAAAGCAAATTGAAACAAATGAAAGTCAAACACAGTCAAACAAAGTTATTTGACTCAAATGAAAGTCAAATACATTCTACAAACCTAATTGAATCAAATGAAAGTCAAACACATTCAAACAAAGCTATTAGAATCAAATGAAAGTCAAATACATTCTACAAAGCTAATTGAATCAAATGAAAGTCAAACACTTTCAAACAAAGCTATTTGAATCAATTGAAAGTCAAATACATTCTACAAAGCTGATGGAATCAAATGTAAGTCGAACACATTCAAACAAAGGTATTTGAATCAATTGAAAGTCAAATACGTTCTACAAAGCTAATTGAATCAAATAAAAATGAAACACATTTAAACAAAGCTATTTGAATCAAATGAGAGTCAAATACATTCAAAAAAAGCTAATTAAATCAAATAAAAGTCAAATAAATTCTACAAAGCTAAATGAATCAAATGAAAGTCAAATACATTCTACAAAGCTAATTGAATAAAATGAAAGTCAAACACATTCAAACAAAGCTAATTGAATCAAAAGAAAGTCAAATACATTCAACAAAGCTAATTGAATCAAATGAAAGTCAAACACATTCAAACAAAGCTAATTGAATCAAATGAAAGTCAAGCACATTCAAACCAAGCTATTCGAATCAAATGAGAGTCAAATACATTCAAACAAAGCTAATTAAATCAAATAAAAGTCTAATACATTCTACAAAGCTAATTGAATTAAATTAAAGTCAAACACATTCAAACAAAGCTAATTGAATCAAATGAAAGTCAAACACATTCAAACAAAGATTTCGAATCAAATGAAAGTCAAATACATTCTACAAAGCTAATTGAATAAAATGAAAGTCAAACACATTCAAATAAAGCTATTTGAATCAAATGAAAGTCAAATACATTCTACAAAGCTAATTGAATAAAATGAAATTCAAACACATTCAAACAAAGCTATTTGAATCAAATGAGAGTCAAATAAATTCAAACAAAGCTAATTAAATCAAATAAAAGTAAAATACATTTTACAAAGCTAATTGAATCAAATTAAAGTCAAACACATTCAAACAAAGCTTTTTAAATCAAATGAAAGTCAAACACATTCAAAAAAAGCTTTTGAATTTAAATGAAAGTCAAACACATTCAAACAAAGCTATATAAATCAAATGAAAGTGAAATGCATTCTACAAAGCAAATTGAATTAAATGAAATTCAAACACATTCAAACAAAGCTATTTGAATCAAATGACAGTCAAATACATTCTACAAAGCTAATTGAATCAATTGAAAGTCAAACACGATCAAACAAAGCTATTTGAATTAAATGAAAGTCAAATACATTCTACAAAGTTAATTGAATCAAATGAAAGTCAATCACATTCAAACAAAGCTAATTGAATCAATTGAAAGTCAAACACATTCAAACAAATCTATTTGAATTAAATGAAAGTCAAATACATTCTACAAAGCTAATTGAATCAAATGAAAGTTAAACACATTCAAACAAAGCTAATTGACTCAAATGAAAGTCAAACACATTCAAACAAATCTATTTAAATTAAATGAATGTCAAATACATTCTACAAAGCTATATGAATCGAATGAAAGTCAAACACATTCAAACAAAGCTAATTGAAGAAAATGAAAGTCAAATACATTCTACAAAGCAAATTGAAACAAATGAAAGTCAAAACACAGTCAAACAAAGTCATTTGAGTCAAATGAAAGTCAAATACATTCTACAAAGCTAATTGAATCAAATTAAAGTCAAACACATTCAAATAAAGCTATTTGAAGAAAATGAAAGTCAAATATATTCTACAAAGCAAATTGAAACAAATGAAAGTCTAACACATTCAAACAAAGCTATTAGAATCAATTGAAAGTCAAATACATTCTACAAAGCTGATGGAATCAAATGAAAGTCAAACACATTCAAACAAAGCTATTTGAATCAAATGAAAGTCAAATACGTTCTACAAAGCTAATTGTATCAAATGAAAGTCAAACGCAATCAAATAAAGCTATTTGAGTCAAATGAAAGTCAAACACATTCAAACAAATTTGTTTAAATTAAATGAAAGTGAAATGTATTCTACAAAGCTAATTGAATCAAATGAAAGTCAAACACATTCAAACAAAGCTAATTGAATCAAATGAAAGTCAAATACATTCGACAAAGCTAATTGAATCAAATGAAAGTCAAACACATTCAAACAAAGCTATTTGAATAAAATGAAAGTCAAACACATTCAAACAAAGCTATTTGAATCAAATGAGAGTCAAATACATTCAAACAAAGCTAATTAAATCAAATAAAAGTCTAATACATTCTACAACGCTAATTGAATTAAATTAAAGTCAAACACATTCAAACAAAGCTAATTCAATCAAATGAAAGTCAAACACATTCAAACAAAGATTTCGAATCAAATGAAAGTCAAATACATTCTACAAAGCTAATTGAATCAAATGAAAGTCACACACATTCAAATAAAGCTATTTGAATCAAATGAAAGTCAAATACATTCTAAAAAGCTAATTGAATCAAATGAAAGTCAAACACATTCAAACAAAGCTATTTGAATCAAATGAAAGTCAAATACATTCAACAAAGCAATTTGAATAAAATGAAAGTCAAACACAATCAAACAAAGCTATTTGAATCAAATGAGAGTCAAATACATTCAAACAAAGCTAATTAAATCAAATAAAAGTCTAATACATTCTACAAAGCTAATTGAATTAAATTAAATTCAAACACATTTAAACAAAGCTAATTGAATTAAATGAAAGTCAAACACATTCAAACAAAGATTTCGAACCAAATGAAAATCAAATACATTCTACAAAGCTAATTGAATCAAATGGAAGTCAAACACATTCAAATAAAGCTATTTGAATCAAATGAAAGTCAAATACATTCTACAAAGCTAATTGAATCAAATGAAAGTCAAACAGATTCAAACAAAGCTATTTGAATCAAATGAGAGTCAAATAAATTCAAACAAAGCTAAATAAATCAAATGAAAGTAAAATACATTCTACAAAGCTAATTGAATCAAATGAAAGTCAAACACATTCAAACAAAGCCTTTTAAATCAAATGAAAGTCAAACACATTCAAAAAGAGCTTTTTAATTTAAATGAAAGTCAAATACATTCAAACAAAGCTATATAAATTAAATGAAAGTAAAAATGCGTTCTACAAAGCTAATTGAATTAAATGAAATTCAAACATATTCAAATAAAGCTATTTGAATCAAATGACACTCAAATACATTCTACAAATGAAAATCAAATACATTCTACAAAGCTAATTGAAACAAATGAAAGTCAGACACATTCAAACAAAGCTATTTAAATTAGATCAAAGTCAAATACATTCTACAAAGCTAATTGAATCAAATGAAAGTCAAACACATTCAAACAAAGCTATTTGAATCAAATGAAAGTCAAATACATTCAACAAAGCTAATTGAATCAAATGAAAGTCAAACACATTCAAAAAAAGCTAATTGAATCAGATGAAAGTCAAGCACATTCAAACAAAGCTATTTTAATCAAATGAAAGTTAAATACATTCTACAAAGCTAATTGAATCAAATGAAAGTCAAACACATTCAAACAAAGCTATTTGAATAAAATGAAAGTTAAACACATTCAAACAAAGCTATTTGATTCAAATGAAAGTCAAATACATTCTACAAAGCTAATTGAATCAAATGAAAGTCAAACACATTCAAACAAAGCTATTTGAATCAATTGAAAGTCAAATACATTCTAAAAAGCTGATGGAATCAAATGAAAGTCAAACACATTCAAACAAAGCTATTTGTGTCAAATGAAAGTCAAATACGTTCTACAAAGCTAATTGAATCAAATAAAAGTGAAACACATTCAAACAAAGCTATTTGAATCAAATGAGAGTCAAATACATTCAAACAAAGCTAATTAAATCAAATAAAAGTCTAATACATTCTACAACGCTAATTGAATTAAATTAAAGTCAAACACATTCAAACAAAGCTAATTCAATCAAATGAAAGTCAAATACATTCTACAAAGCTAATTGAATCAAATGAAAGTCACACACATTCAAATAAAGCTATTTGAATCAAAATGAAAGTCAAATACATTCTAAAAAGCTAATTGAATCAAATGAAAGTCAAAGACATTCAAACAAAGCTATTTGAATCAAATGAAAGTCAAATACATTCAACAAAGCAATTTGAATAAAATGAAAGTCAAACACAATCAAACAAAGCTATTTGAATCAAATGAGAGTCAAATACATTCAAACAAAGCTAATTAAATCAAATAAAAGTCTAATACATTCTACAAAGCTAATTGAATTAAATTAAATTCAAACACATTTAAACAAAGCTAATTGAATTAAATGAAAGTCAAACACATTCAAACAAAGATTTCGAATCAAATGAAAATCAAATACATTCTACAAAGCTAATTGAATCAAATGAAAGTCAAACACATTCAAATAAAGCTATTTGAATCAAATGAAAGTCAAATACATTCTACAAAGCTAATTGAATCAAATGAAAGTAAAACACATTCAAACAAAGCTATTTGAATCAAATGAGAGTCAAATAAATTCAAACAAAGCTAAATAAATCAAATGAAAGTAAAATACATTCTACAAAGCTAATTGAATCAAATGAAAGTCAAACACATTCAAACAAAGCCTTTTAAATCAAATGAAAGTCAAACACATTCAAAAAGAGCTTTTTAATTTAAATGAAAGTCAAATACATTCAAACAAAGCTATATAAATTAAATGAAAGTAAAAATGCGTTCTACAAAGCTAATTGAATTAAATGAAATTCAAACATATTCAAATAAAGCTATTTGAATCAAATGACACTCAAATACATTCTACAAATGAAAATCAAATACATTCTACAAAGCTAATTGAAACAAATGAAAAGTCAGACACATTCAAACAAAGCTATATTTAAATTTAGATCAAAGTCAAATACATTCTACAAAGCTAATTGAATCAAATGAAAGTCAAACACATTCAAACAAAGCTATTTGAATCAAATGAAAGTCAAATACATTCAAACAAAGCTAATTGAATAAAATGAAAGTCAAACACATTCAAAAAAAGCTAATTGAATCAGATGAAAGTCAAGCACATTCAAACAAAGCTATTTTTAATCAAATGAAAGTTTAAATACATTCTACAAAGCTAATTGAATCAAATGAAAGTCAAACACATTCAAACAAAGCTATTTGAATAAAATGAAAGTTAAACACATTCAAACAAAGTTATTTTGATTCAAATGAAAGTTCAAATACATTCTACAAAGCTAATTGAATCAAATGAAAGTCAAACACATTCCAAACAAAGCTATTTGAAATCAATTGAAAGTCAAATACATTCTAAAAAGCTGATGGAATCAAATGAAAAGTCAAACACATTCAAACCAAAGCTATTTGAATCAAATGAAAGTCAAATTACGTTCTACAAAGCTAATTGAATCAAATATAAAAGTGAAACACATTCAAACAAAGCTATTTGAATCAAATGAGAGTCAAATACATTCATAACAAAGCTAATTAAATCAAATAAAAAGTCAAATACATTCTACAAAGCTAATTGAATCAAATGAAAGTCAAATACATTCTA